>NW_026058555.1:0-26963 GCF_023721935.1 Panthera uncia
TAAAATAAAATAAAATAAAATAAAATAAAATAAAATAAAATAAAATAATAAAATAAAAGTAGTTCTTACAAAGAGGATCATACATCAGTTGGTTTTGAATAGCCCCAAATGGTATAGAGCCTGTAAGACTATTCAGATAGTCAGGTTTCTGTATGTGCAGACTCACCCATAACCATTTTACCTCTTGTAAACATTTATCCATTTGTGTTTTTTTTTCTTTCAATAAATATGAATTGAGAAAATAAGGCACTCTGGAGCCTCACTTTAGAAAGAAAGCTTAAGGCAGCCTAAGGGCAAGGAAGGAAAGCCTTCTCAGAGGCTGTGAGGCTCCAGGACGCCTTATTTCATTTTGGGGAGCACCTGACACACCATTTTGAAATTACACGACACTAAAAGTGGTGTGAGGTCAGGGACTGTGTCGTACACATGTCTGAAGCCCCAGTGCCCCGTATGGTGCTTGGCACATAGTAAGCTCTCAATTAATATTTATTGGAAGAAAAAATGAAATGAATAAATGTTCATAAGGGAAGAGCTAGATGTGGGTAGATGTCTGATCCCATATTCGGAAGACCAGACAAAATTAAAGGAAGGAAATAATCAGAAATAATACTTGAGTGCTTATTTTCCCTACCAAAGAGCAAGTGTACTTCAAAGCTTTGCCTTATTTGGAACATTCCCAGACTAAAACCTGGCTATGGACAGACAGGGTAAGCATGGGTGTATATTTTGTGATTGAAAATAAATGCTGCCGATCATTCACCAACACCAACATTAATTCCCCTCACCGCCACCCTCTGCCTTTACTTCCTAGGGCTTCTTTTTAATTCTCCATATAAACATGATTTTCAACCATGGAGCCTTCATATTCTACAAAGAGAAAGTGAGAAATTATTAGACTACGACTAAACAGGAAGAAATAAGCCAGAACATGAGCCAGAAGTAGTGGTTAAAGTAGTGGTAGTGGTTAAAGCAGGAACTGTCTGTGCATCATTCACAACCAAAGTTAATAGATACTCCCAGTAGATAGCTCCCATTCTCCTTTTTTTAAAAATTTTTTTACATTTATTTATTCTTGAGAGATGGCGTGAGACAGTGCACAAGTGGGGGAGGGGCAGAGAGAGAAGGAGACACAGAATCCGAAGTAGGCTCCAGGCTCTGACAGCAGTCTGACAGTAGGCTCTGTGCTGACAGCACAGAGCCTGATGCAGGGCTCAAACCCACGAACCATGAGATCATGACCTGAGCTGAAATCGGACACTCAGCCGACTGAGCCACCCAGGTGCCCCTCCCATTCTCCTTTTTAACATGTAAAATTTCTATTGGAGCACTGATAGGTTTGAAATATAATAATTAATATTTGTAAGGCATTTCTATAATGCACCTATCCAAATACTGAATTTAATCATCACGACAATCCTGTAAGGCAAATTTCTTACTCTTTCAATTGTACAAATCAGCAAATTGAGTTCAGTGTAGTCGAGGGACTTACCTAAAATCACACAGCCTGTGAATCCTGCAGGTAGTGAAGACGAGAATCAAACCCAGTTCTTCCATTTCTGACACCCACTGTTTGTTTGGCCTTGTGCTACAGTGATTTCCATGCACTCTCCCCGCCCCTCCGCCGCAGAGCATTGTAAATAAGGTCGGAGTCCTTTGCACATTCATCACCGTATCCCTTACAGCACCTACCACACTTTGCTCACAGTAAACACACAATAAAATTCAAGAAACTGACATTCTTTAAAGATCTGATCTAACAGCATGAAGAGAATTGTAAAGCATGGTAATTGAAGTTTCAAGGCCTCTGGTCAAAGAGCAGATGTACTTGAAGCCTTTCCTCCTGGAGTGTGCTCAGGGAACCAGCACCTGGAGGCAGATTACGGCCAGCATGCCAAGTCCAGTCCAGGAAGTCTGGCAGCTCTGGAGCTCACCACCCCAAATCCCCAAACATGCCGGAAGGAAGCGATGCTCTCGGCAGACACCGTTGCAAATATTTCCTCCACGATGGATCGAGGACGCTAAGAACAAGTGACACTAGTAATTAAAAGCAAAACCAAACCAAGGTCCTGTGAGTTGGTTCCTGCCCTTGAGTCATCCTGTGGCCACCCTGTTGGTAACTTACAAGAGGCAGGGATGGTAGTGGTTAAAGCAGGAACTGTCTGTGCACCAGCTTCCTCGTCTATGACAGGGGAGTAATGCTTGCACTTCTTCCTCAGGTTGCTGCAGCCCACGCACCAGCCCATGAGAACTCTGTGCCTCTCCAACCATTGCCCCTGCACTCTTTCCCTGCAGTTGTATCCCACCTGTCCTTGGGTCTTCTGTCTTTTCCCTGTGACTGCGAACCTCATTTATCAGTCTTTTCTTTGAATCCCTATGGCACTCACCATCTGGCTCATATGGGTCCCTATCATTTCCTGCATGTTAACCTTATTTCTCAGAGAGCTTGGACCCTGCAAAGGCAAGCTAGGAACCTGACCCACAAGGTTAAACTGTGCTCTAAATTCTTGCTGCCCACCACGTGAGGAGGTGCACACTTTTACTCTGATATTTCACTGTCTGCTCAGGAAAAGTTCTCAGTGCATGGGACGGATTGAGAGAATACAGTCATGTATTACAAAAGACTCTTATAAATGTAGAATAACACATAACAGGTATTGTTCAACTGTTTATTTTTAGTTTTTTATTTTTAAAAATGTTTTAAAAAATGTTTTATTTTTGAGAGATAGAGACAGACAGAGCAGGAGAGGGGCAGAGAGAGAGGGAGACACAGAATCCGAAGCAGGCTCCAGGCTCTGAGCTGTCAGCACAGAGCCTGATGTGGGGCTCAAACCTGTGAAACGAACAGTGAGATCATGACCTGAGATGAAGTCACTCAGCTTGGAGTTACTTAGCTTTCTCCTAACCGACTGAGCCACCCATGCACCCCCAAATATTTATTTTTAAATCATTGTTTCAAGTGCTAATTTCAAACTCTCTTCTGTTTTCATAGAGGGTACTATGTGTCTTACAAAGGAAGAGCTTCAACTTCCAGTGCTCTTACAAGACAGACTTAAGTTTGCTGAAGATTAAGGCTGAGATTAAAGTTAACTCAACTGTTGGGAAATTCTTCTAATGAAACAGCAACTCAGAACCATGGACTAGTCCCAGGGCTAACTACGTGTTACCACCCTACACTGATCGCTGCCATATTGGTTCATTATGTTGGACTTTCTTGAATAGCAATGGCTTCAATCAAGTTTGAATTCACTGAACTCTTTGGTCCCTGGACATTGGACAATTGGGCATCTTTGTAGAAGATGAGCTCTTGAGTCAGAACCAATTCTAGCTTCCCCCCCTTCACTTCCAGCTCCTACAACACAATCCCTGCAGAGCTTCGTGCCGTTTCCTCAGAGACTGGATTTCTACAGTTTTCCTTCATAGAACTAGAGCTCAAAAGTAAATCTAAGGATGGGAAAACACACCAATCCCTGCCATGTTACATAGAGGTTCCCACCTTAATACATCAGCCTGTTTAGAGTCCTTTAACTGAGTTCCAGAAGCTGCCACCGGCTCATCAAAACATGGTGCCCTTATATGGTTTCCCAGCCCTCGTTCCCCTAACGCTGTCATTTCCAACTAAGAAGCTTTTTATTCGGTGTGCCTGTTTGCCAAAACTCATATAAATCAGAGTGTGCACTTTGCAAGACTGAGATTTGATTAATCTTAAAAAATTTAGAAGCCGCATGAGTGGGGTTTGAGATTAAGTGTGCAAAGATGTAGAGGAGCAACCTCCCCACCAGCCTTCAGATTGAGATGGATGAGAAGTAATACCGGGTTTGAGCTGCCCATAATTGAAAAAGTGTGTGCCCAAAATATCATATTTATCCTTCCTTTCTCCAAGAGCCATAACTCTAATGCCTCTGTTAGAACCTCGATGAAGTGAATGTCTTCGACCGCAAGCATCCCGGATACTCTCAGCATTTATGATACTTAAAGAACAGGGCTGGGAAGGCTGAAGATAAAAAGGTACGGGGCGGTGGAGGAGGGTCAGCTCCCTAACCGGATATGGCCCCCAGGCATCCCTGGGAAAGTAGCATAAAACTAAAAGTAGCATAAAACTGTAGCAGAGTAGCACTTGCCAGTGAGTGAACAATAGAAAGGCAAATGTGAAACACTCGAATCTGATCTCCTAACCCGGAGGCTGTGCCTGTAGTGGCCACAGTGGTGCTTCCAGAAGGCATCCGGGGCTACCTGCTGCCCAGCTCTGGGGTCTCCACCCACACTCTATTCTATGGAGGTGAATGTGGTTCCTGAAATTGTGCAGCACATTGGCTGTGAGCAGTGCAAGCAAGGAGAGAGACCAAAATGTGGGCTCTTGGGGCAGGATCACAGGTCTTCTGGCTCTCGGTAAGCCCTGAAATTGTGTCAGGGGCACCTTCGGACAAAGCCAAGGACTAGCATTCATAGGAGCATTCAGTGAACACCAGGCACCTGCTCTGTGCAGTCTTGGGCACGGTGTCGTGAAACACAAATATGCATGAGGAACGTGGAGCGATCTGAAGGAGCCCTAGGTGAGTGGCTGCAGTCTCTTACCTGGCCATGCCTCTGCTGTCTATGATTGTAACGAGCCAACCCCTCACCTGCTTTCTGCTCTCTGATTACCATTCCCTTTTCTGCTGCCCAACCACTATCCCGTCCTTTTCCACCTCACCCACCCCTGGTTCTTCAACCCTTGGTGTTTTAAATAACATAGTGCAGGGGCACCTGGGTGGTTCAGTCCGTTAAGTGTCCGACTTCAGCTCAGGTCATGATCTCATATTTCGTGGGTTCGAGCCCCACATCGGGCTCTGTGCTGAGAGCTCGGAGCCTGGAGCCTGCTTCAGATCCTGTGTCTCCCTCTCTCTTTGCCCCTCCCTTGCTCCCTCTCTCTCTCTCTCTCTCTCAAAAAATAAATGAATAAACTTGGGGCGCTGGTTGACCTCCAACTTCAGCTCAGGTCATGATCTCTTGGCTTGTGAGTTCGAGCCACGCATCGGGCTCTGTGCTGACAGCTCAGAGCCTATAGCCTGCTTCGGATTCTGTGTCTCCCTCTCTCTGCCCCTCCCCTGCTCATGCTCTGTCTCTCTCCATCTCTCAAAAATAAATAAACGTTACAAAAAATTTTTAAATGACATAATGCAGACTCCAAACTATAGACAACTGTAGATTCAACCTTGGACTTAGAATCTCTCCAGAAAATGAACTCTGCTCTTTGCTCTCTTTGGAGTACTTAAACATCGACATGTAAAAGTTCTACTGGTGTTTTGTGTGAGTGTGTGTGTATTCACACCCGTTACCCATACACAAATAATTCACAGAGGATATTTCCAGTTAGGCACAGGTCCGGGGCTATACAACCGACTTGCAGCATGGATCATAAATTAAGCTTAAGTATTAAAAAGTTGGCAAGAGCCTTAACACGAGGTTTTATTTTCATTAGCAGGTCTGTTAAGTTCGAACAAAAGTCATACATAGTAGCTAAGGGGAAAAGTGCTAGCTAAAGGAAGGAAAGGGGCTGATTCTCCCTGTTTATTCTTGGTTTTCGAAGGTGTAATGCAAAGTGATGGGACGATTAGCATAATATTCTGGCCAGTCGCTGGACCTGGTGGGGTTGGTAACACAAATAACTCGGGGGCGACTTCATACATAGCTGACCAGCGTGTGGCCCACAAGAAGGCTCCTAGGGATTGACACACCAACACTGCCTGGGGAACTACATTTGGTGCACATCCCAGCCTGACATCCTGAGTGGAGAGGTCTGGGGGTGATTCTGACGCAGGTAGTCAGGAGGCCATATTGAGAAAGTCACACGCTCAGTGAAAACCTGCTGACCATCTATATGACGGGCCCACGGGGGTTCATTTGACTATTCTTGTCATTCTAAATTGTTTTAAAATGAAAGTAAAACAAAACAAAACAACCCATCCTTTCGCGATGTGCCTAATTGTCCAAATGCCCCCACATCTCAGAATCATAAGCAATAAAGACAAAGGGGAAGGTGGAATTCTCTTCCAGCCCCCAGTTCTTGGCTCTGTCTGGATCTATGTGTGCCTTGAAATTCTTCTACACTTGTTGAAAAGCCACATAGGGGATGCTTAGTCAGAAGTCTGGCCACTTCAGATCAGACCAGATGACAGACTGACAGCATATACTTAGTACAGCATGTACTTTTGTCCTGGACCCTCCAGAGGACAGAAGAGGGGCCCCACCAGACCCACAGGTGTAGATGCATTTTCCCCACTGGGTGAGGAGTTGCAGTCAGAAATTCTTTTCCTAGGGGCTGAGAACCCCACATATGTGACTGATTAGAGCTAATATCTCATTTCTAATTCCATCGATTCCTTGAAAAGAGCAAGTCCCAAAGACATGGCTATTCTTAGCAATTTCAACTCCTCCCCCACTGTGCTTCCTGCCTCTGAGGGAGGGAGAAGGTGGCCAGGAGGGAGCCTCATCCAATGTGGGCAGCGAGTATCGGTGGGGCACGGCGTCTGAAGCACACGCCTGTGGTCAGAGCCACACAAACCCACACGTGGGCCTCTCCTGCCTCCTGTCTCTCCCATTTCCAAGCCACAGCTGTGGCAGATGCACCATTAATAACGAGAAGTCTCCTTTCAGGGCGCAAGAGCTCTGTGACTTCCACATTCAAAATGCGTCCCTCCTCCCTAGCCCTTTAATCTTCCTGTGGTTTGGTAGGAAAGCCTCTCCACAGCCCTTCTTTTTGTTACCGCGGGAAAGAAAGAGACAGCATGGGCCCCCTTCATCCAAATAAAAGATTTTAGGCCTCAGAGTGGATTTTCCACTGTAGACACAGCAACAGTCCAGGAGGCCCGAACTCAGGCCCCTCGGAGGAGAATGGAGGAGAGATTGAAACTGAGCTGCCCTGTCAGCCCTTTTGAGCCCGTGGGGTCCACACAATACCTTGCTGGTCTTCCCTGTGGTGGCCTCAGTGAGTGCTTGTTAGGCTGAATTGAATTAATCACATAGAAAGTCTCTCAGAATTCTCCAGGTGTAGCCAGCCCTCATCTTTGAGAGGCCCTGTGCTTTCAGAGACAACGCCTCAGACACAGAACAAATGACCTGACTGATGTTAGTTCCAGCATTGCCGTCAAGGAGCTGTGTGATCGCGGACAAGTCTCCTGACTTCTCTGAGCTTCATTTTCTGCCTCAGTGAGTACAAAAGCCTTGAACCAGAATTACTAAATGTTTTCTATGACCTCTTCCAGCTTTAAAGAGATAAGCATGAAGATCCGAGTCAACACTGGCTTTCCCTTAAGTCAAAATTTCCACCCAGTTGCCAAAGGCCACCATATATTTCTGCATCCTGCTCTCTACTCTTCTGGCTCTGAAAACAGACCAAGTTGAATGCAACCTCATGGTTCACATTCATACAGCGAAAATCAGAGCCCCCAAAGCCAGCACCGGGGATAAAATGATGATAAATGGAAATGAACTTTATCATCCAAAAATACCCCCTCGAACTCTGGAGAAATATTGATAATAACTCTCCATCTGCTGAATAAATCAGAACAAGACTGGAGATCCTACCCAACAATGTTTGAGCATGGAGGGCAGCCAGTAAAGTACTAGAGTTTCATGAAAACCGATCTCAGGAGAACTGACATAAATAAAACATGTCAAAGTTTTAAAGAGGAAAAGAAAATAAAAGGGATAGCAGAAGTGTTTTCTGTTTATTATTATCCTCCCTGTGAGGAGCTTTTGTGGAAAGAGCATAGGTCTGGGAGTCAGGACGCTTGACTTCGAATCTAGTCTCCACCACAGATTCCCACATAAACTTAGTGAAATCATTCCACCTCTCTCTACAGCTGCCTTTCTTAGTGATTGTGAGATGCAAATAAAAAAAAATTAAATAAAACATAAAAGTTTTTTGGGGGCGGGGAAGTGCCTAAAACTTAAGATGCTATGGGGCGCCTGGGTGTTTCAGCTCAGTCAGTTAAGCAACTGACGTCGGCTTCGGTCATGATCCCACTGATCGTAGGTTGGAGCCCCATATCGGGCTCTGCACTGATTTGCTGAGCTTGCTTGGAATTCTCTCTCCTCCTCCTCTCTCTCTCTCTCTCTCTCTCTCTCTCTCTCTCTCTGCCCCTCCCCGACTCTCCCTTTCTCTCTCAAATAAAAAATGGCTATGATTGCAACAGAGTAATCATTAAAAACAAAAACAAAAAACCTTAAGATGCTAGGTGAATAGATGCTATGTAAATAGCATGGCAATTTACAAATAATACATACGGGGACTAACTCCTCCAAGTGCTAGAGCTAAAGAGCTGTGGGAGGCGCTTTAGGGCGTCCCCTGCAGGTTGGCCCGGATGTTGGCAACCAGGCTAGAGCCCAAGATTTCCACCCAGGGGACTTCAGGCCCGTCTCTGACCTCAGCCTGCATTGGAGGCTAGACCTCCAATCTGTGGTGGGGATGAGCAGGGCGAGGTGAGCGAAAAAGCTCAGTTGAGTCTTTACTGCTGAGCTTCCTTCAACGCTATTATTAAGGCGCACCAACAAGTCTTAGATCTGTTGGGTGAGGCCTAGATTTTAAAAAGTGAGGCTCTCAGTTCTCCTGGTCTCTAGCTCTCTTCAAACTAAATACTCGGGGTGGGGCAGTGGGTTGGTGGGGCGGGGGGGACATAGGGGGAAGCCCAGGTTCTCCCAAAATCATCTCAAGGTGTGAGGTGACCCTGGGTGACTGACAGTTGTTACTCAGGGCATGAGAGCTCAGATTAGGGGACCCCCACCAGTTTGCAGAACTTTTGGCTTAAATATGGATTCTTGGTGCCTCCAGTGAATATTTGGTATGTTCCCTGCCCCCAATGTCATAAATGTAGTCTACAGTCTAAATGACTAATCAGCCATATAAATGGACCGAAATATCTTCTGAGACTAAAGTAAGAACAGCTGTAATGATTGTAGTACATAGTTGGAAACTCAAACTGGGATAAGTCCAATAATTTATAGGTATCTCTGCATGTTTACACAAATGTGGTCAAATGCCAGAATTACTAGTATGTACCATATGGAAAACAAAAATCATTCTTTTGGGAGGGGGGCTCTCTTAGATATTCTATCTGGGAATGAACTTTGAAACTACATGGCACAAAAAGTAGTGTGTGCAATCTGAGCTACATATAATGATCTCTGGGAGTTCAACACCACAAAAAATTCTCCTTTTTAAAAATTGGATTTTCTGGCGTTTTCCTCTTCTTTATCCCTTTCCCCAGATCCCGAGCTTCTGATGGGCTGTGGGAGGTTTCTGCTGCAGAGCCATACCACTATGATTCTCAGGCTTTGGGGACTGTCGGTGAGGGCATGGGAGTGGCCGAGATTGTGTTTTGACTTTCTCATATTGATGCAGAATAAAGGGATCCCCAAAGAGAAGGACAAGGGGATTTACTTATCACTTGGCTTGTCAGCCATTATATGGTCAATTTCCACAGATTTTCGGTGGTTCAGAAGAAAATGCATTATTTAAACAAATAAGTATTTCAAAGAATCAGAATTTTAGCAGTAGAGGGAAATTAAGGATCATTATAGTTTACAAATGAAGAACTATTCCCCAAAGTAAAGTGGCTTCTTTAAAATGTATTACTATCAGAGCCACAAATATCCACTTGAAAATATGTATAAAGAGAAAAAAATAAGTAGAAGAGGAAGAGGCAAATAAGGGGAAGATATTGGTTTCACAGCAAAAGACAGAGAGATAGAAAGAGACAGAGAGAGGGAGAATAAAGAAAAAACAAGAGGGGCACCTGGGTGGCTCAGTCAGTTAAGCGTCCAGCTTCAGCTTAGGTCATGATCTTGCAGTTTGTGAGTTCGAATCCCACGCCGACAGCCTGGAGCCTGCTTCAGATTTTGTGTCTCCCTCTCTCCCTGACCCTCCCCTGCTCTCTCTCTCTCTCTCTCTCAAAAATAAACTATCATTTAAAAAAGAAGAAGAAAAAACCGAGAGATGTGAGGAAGTGAAGAGGCAGTCTGTAAGAGGACAGAGGACAGAGTGGTTGTTGCACAAATATGAGAAAAATACCATGGTAGATATTTAACAATATCCCATGCTTCCCTTTCTTGATTTCTTCTGTATAATGAATCAACTTGCCAAGGGGGGACATCTTGGAAGAATCCAGATTTCTGGGCAGTCCCAAACATGGAAAGCCTGCTACCAGCTTTAACAAATAGATCTTAGTCTAATTTGCACAGTGTCTGGAAGAGACTTGAGAAATCATCTTTTCATTCTTTGACTTTTGTGCTTTTTCCTCCCCTCAGCCACACCTAAACCATTCCAGAGAGATGGAACTCTCTTGCGATTCTATTCCCAGAAGGAAGCCGACTGCCTTGAAGCATCTGGCCTGGCGCCCTCATGTTGCACAGCTCATAGCTCATCTTTCTCTGTGCCCTGGGCAGCTGATCTGAATATAGACTTTACATGAACTTCAAAGGAAGCTGGCAGGATGGGGTTGGGGCCTCGCTGCTTTAATCAAGATGGATTCAAAACCTTTGCTTATCACGTAGAAAACTAAAACCAGCAATGGAGAACTAATTGACACCGACTAAAAAGGAAATGGCAATAGAAAAGGTGCAGGGAGCTCAATGAGATTAGATTTAAAGAAGTAATACCCTCCTAGCAGTTGGTGATGGATTAAGTTTACTGCTTTCCTCCATAAATAATATAGCACATGGAATAAGATAGGGAAGTTCAGGAAAACGTGCAAAAGCTCAAAAGCATTGTTTCCACCTGCATGTCATGGTATTGATATCCCTTCCTCCTTAACTTGGGGTTCCCAGTTCAAGCCTCTTTGGCCAATGGTGGGAGCTGCACCCCTGGCCACTCCCCTCATGGCTCTGTACCTCATGGGGACATCACTCAATGCCTGGAGCACTCAATGCTTTCTGGAGCTCTACTTCATATGGGGACCACGCGTGTGGAATGCATCAAACGTTGACTTGGGTTCTGAATTCTTTTTTCCCAAGTTGGTCTCCTTCAGGGAAGCACTGAGTCTGGTACTTAGGTGCCTAAAAAGATTTGTTGAGTAAATGAGAGAAAAAGAAACTAACCTGTGGTTCCTGTAACCTTGCTCTAGCACCCAGCACAATGTGAAGCACATAGATAATATCTGAGCCTCATTCACAACATATGTTGCCCTAAGGACATGATGGAGTCCCTGTGGCTCAAGACTAAGGAGTTTGTTATGTCCTTTGCTGAGAGGAGGCTTGAGAGTTGCTCTGAAGCCTGTCGATGCCAGAGCAGGAAGAAGAGTTGAGGGAGAAAAGGAAGAGGTGCCTGGAGCCAGTCCTGGCCATGAACATTGGCCTCATCGACATTTCAATGGATTTTTTTTTTTTAAGTTCTCTCCTTAGAAGGCAAACATGATTTCTAGGTCCTCTACTCCGCTCACCCTCTCATAGATCTCAAAAGACTAACTGTTCAAAAATAGCACCCAAAGAGAAAGATGGGTACTAACAGATTGGATGTTTTTCACTCTCCCTTCAGGAGTTTTTGCAAATCACACACGCCAAAACATCACCCCCTCCCCCACCCTGCTCCCACCCAAGTCTGCTACTGTGCAGCCCCTCTAAGTGAAGATGTGACCAAGGGGCAGATATGCAGAATACTCTAGGACTTTCTCCTGATATCCTAAGAAACTGAGGAGAAGAAAAGAAGAAAACTAGAGAGAACTAGTAACCAAAGACAAACCTCTCTAGGAACATGATCAGAATTTTTTTTTTAATTTTCCAAAGAAGATATGTAAATGGTCAACAAACACGTGAAAAAACATTCCACGTCACCAGTCATTGGGAAAATGCAAATCAAAACCACAATGAGATACCACCTCACACTCAGGAGGATGGCTAAAACCAAAAAGGCAGAAAAATCACAAGGATTGATAAGGATCTGGAGAAACTGGAACCCTTGTATACTGCTAGTTGGAATGTAAAATGGTACAAGCTTCTTTGAAAAACAGTTTGGCAGTTCCTTAAAAAATTAAACATAGACTTATATGACCCAGCAATTCCATTAAGTGCACACCAAGAGAATTGAAAACATATGTGCACACAAAAACTTGTACACAAACATCCATGCAAGCGCTATTCATATTAACCAAAGGTGGAATGAATCCAAATGTTCATCAACTGATGAGTGGATAAAATGTTCCATATCCATACAATGAAATATTATTCAGCCATAAAAGGAATGAAGTATTAATACCTGCCATAACATGGATGAACCTTGGAAACATAAGTGAAAGAAGCCAGATACAAAAGGTTATGCATTGTATCATTCCATTTATATGGAAAGTCCACAATAGGAAAACAGAGAGAAAGTAGCTTAGTGCTTAGGGGGGAGGGGATAATGCAGACTGATTGCTAATGGGTCGGGGTTTCTTTTAGGAGTAATGAAAATGTTCTAAAATTAGATCATGGTAATAGATGCACAACATTTGAATATATTAAAACCACTCAATTGTACACTTTAAGCGGGTAGACTGGGGGCACCTGGGTGGCTCTGTCAGTTAAGCATCCTGACTTCAGCTCAGGTCATGATCTCATGGTTCCTAAGTTAGATCCCTGCAGTGGGCCTTATGCTGACAGCTCAAAGCCTGGAGCCTGCTTCAGATTCTGCGTCTCCCTCTCTCTGTGCCCCTCCCCCCCCCCCCCCCCCCCACACACTCTCTCTCTCTCTCTCTCTCTCAAAAATAAATGTTTAAAAATTTTTTCAAGTGTAGATTGTATGGTATGTGAATTATGTGTCAATAAAAAATTTTTAAAAGAAGAACTTGGAATTGCTCAAAGGACAATTAGGACCCTGCTGGGAACTCTAAACTCAACTTGAAAAGTTGATCTAGTTACAAAGAGCACCAGCCTCCTCACCGCCCCCCACCCCCCACCTCCCACAATCCTCAGCTACTCCTAAAGGAAACAAAATTGGAGGAAAGACACGCTATCAGCAATTGGAGGTGAACTGAGATATACCTGACATTTGCAGACATTCTGTGGGAGGGGGTGGAGAGGAGGTTGAACAGAGGAATGGGAATAATGGAGAATAAACTGCCAAATCTCAAGAAGGGATAACATGCTGAGATGTAAGGAAGGCAGAGTGTCTGCAGAGAGGCCTCTTTTGAATCCCTTCCCAAGTATTGACTATATGCTAATGTGGCCAATATAATCTGCTGTAGACAAGCAGACTTTTCTGTCTGCTAGGCTCCTACGTGGGTTCTCACAATGCTGGTCTAACCTCTCCCCTGGTTCAGAGGCTGCTGGTTCCCTGCCCTTGATTCCCTGCTCTCTCCTAGGATGCGTGACATTCTCAGAAGGAATGATTAGTTGCTTATTTAACTACTTACAAAATCAGCTCTAAAAAATCAAATTGACATCTAGGGAAGATGCTGTGAAACCAACTATGTTTTTTTGAAAATAGGTTTTATCAGGGGCACCTGGGTGGCTCAGTAGGTTGAGCATCCGACTTCAGCTCAGGTCATGATCTCGCAGTTTGTGAGTTCGGGCCCCATGTTGGACTCTGTGCTGACAGCTCGGAGCCTGGAGCCTGCTCTGATTCTGTGTCTCCCTCTCCCTCTGCCCCTCCACTGCTCATGCTCTGTCTCTCTCTCTCTCTCTCTCAAAAATAAACATTTAAAAATTAAAAAAAAAAAAAAGAAAATAGCTTTTATCATGCCTTTCCTATGCAAATTGTACCACTGAAAAAACCAAAACTACATAGGTGCTTAATTAGAATATTTCAACAAATTCATGAAGAGAGAATAATAGCATTGGAATATCAGCATACTTTAAGCAGTTAAGACACAGAGTATAAGACATCAATGAGAACTAATTTTACAAAACGAGAGACACTGAGACGCACGTGCCTCCTGATGAGGAACACATCAGCTGTGAGGTTGTCATGCCAAAAAGAACCTGGATTGGGATAAGTGGAAACATAGAAGCCGGAGAAACAGACTAAGCATGGTTCCGGGGAAGCAATCAGCAAAGCCCAGATCACAGGAGACTACATGTATGTGCTCAAGTTTCTTCAATAAATGAATTGTAAACAAAAATAAGGACATGGAGGAGAAACCTGTGGATTTAAAGATGCTTAAAGATATCTATATCTATATATCTATATCTATCTATGTAAAACCAGTGTTTAGGAATGTACACTTGGGTATTAAGACTATAATGAAGAGGGCGGGGGGGAGGGGGTTGGGAGGCGCCTGGGTGGCTCAGTCGGTTAAGCGTCCGACTTCAGCTCAGGTCATGATCTCACAGTTTGTGGGTTCAAGCCCTGCATCAGGCTCTGTGCTGACAGCTCAGAGCCTGAAGCCTGCTTGGGATGCTGTGTCTCCCTCTCTCTCTGCCCCTCCTCTGATGGTGCTCTGTCTCTCTCTCTGCCTCTCATAAATAAATAAATTTCAAAGAAGTTTACAAAAAATACTGTAAAGAAGGTGCACCTGGGTGGGTCAGTCCATTAAACGTCCAACTCTTGATCTCAGCTCAGGTCATGACCTCATGGCTCGTGAGTGTGAGCCCTGCATTGGGCTCGGCACTGACAGTGCGGACCCTGCTTGGGATTCTCTCTTTCTCCCTCTTTCTCTGCCCCTCCCTACTCTTGTGCGTACATACTCTCTCTCAGGATAAAGAAATAAGCTTAAAAAAAAAAAGATTGTAAGGAAAAGTGGGAAGTAGTTGCAGTAAGTTAGGAGAGTGATTATTCTGGCAGGAAGAGAAGGGTAGTGGTTGAGAGGGAGACTACTGGGGGCTTCTGGAGTGACTACAAAAATTCTGCTATCATGGACAAGGTGTTTATAAGAGTGTTAGCCTTATAAGAATTATTTTAACCTGTACATTTGCCTTTTATAAGGATTTCTATTACATAGACTATAGTTAATAAAATGTTTTTGAAATAAATATTAAGTAAAGTCAGCTATGATAGGAGAGATGGAAAGAAAACCCAAAAAATGAAGAGGAAAACATTAAGAATAAGGGAAGGAAAAAAAATCACCTTTATGACCACACAATTACTTTTTACAGCAAAAGCAGAAACCATTTCTCTACTATAACGATGATTCTGGGTGTCACCCAGGACTCCCCTCTGCAAAATGGACAATTAACTTGGCCACTCGTAACTCTTGCAGTGGAATTAAGGAGGGGGTAAAGAGCTTGTAGAGAAGCAGTTGAAATGGAGACTGGCTAGGTGACAGTACGTGCGGGCTGGGGGGATGGGATGGGAAGGGTCTTGAGACCACCATTTGGTAGAGGCCTGGGCAGCAGCACTTGGAAAGCACGGGGCATAGTATTGGGATTGACCTCCATCAGCAAGACACCAGCATCCCCAGGAGCAGCTGGAGAAGTCAGGACCCGTGCAGGGAAGTGTCAGCCGTGTCACAACCTTGGGAGCAGAGAAGTGAGGCCTCTGTGTCTGCCTGTCCACATGTCTGTCAGCGTGACATTTTGGGTCAATAAATATTCATCAGGATGCACCATTTCAGCTGACCTATGCCACCCCTGCTGCTGGAGGAGAAAATAAACAGGGCTTGTGGGTGCAGAGGACTTCTGCCCTCTTCAGAGCTGCCATTGTGCTCTGTGTGTGAGCCACGAGCTCAGACAAATTTTTGCCTCTTTCGGTCCCTTGGGACTTGTGCATCTAATATCTGGCATGGGCCCAACTCCTTCCCTGTGGTAATACGGTGCCATCAACATGTCAGCTATGAGAGAATAACATTCCAGGGCAAGTTAGTAAGTCAGTGAGCAACTTTGTCTGTAGGTAAGTTGCCAGTGGGAAGGTTCCCTGGGCACAGTTTCTTTCTTCCTCTGTGCCCTTGACACCGATCTCCATACATCTGGTTGGCTTTTCCTCTCATTGCTATTGCTTACATATCTGCCTCCACCCCTAGACTGGGTGGGAGCCATTCATTCCATTTATTTATCGAGCAATTCTTTTGTGCAAAGCATTATGCTAGAGAAAGTGGCAAACAAAATAATACCTTATAGAGCTAAGAGACAGATATTAAACAAACATACAAATACATGTGTAAGTACACATGTTGCAAGTGATAAGAAAGAAAAGAAAAAGGAAAGACCAATAATTACATAGGGAGGTCTGAGTGACATTGTCACATCAGGAAAGGCTCCAGTGAGAAAGCATAAGTAGGAATTGGCCAGGTCAGGCACGGGGAGGATGTTCCTGGGCAGGGAAAATGAAGGAGACTTCTTGGGTGCTGGAAACGTTATTTTTCTATCATATTTACGGGATGCCATATTATGTGATATGTGATATCATATCATAGATGATAGATACCTATCAATAGATAGATAGATAGATAGATATCAATGGTATTTTTCTGTCATATTTACATGATATATACATACCAAGTTGTAAACCTCAGGTTTATACGTTTTACCTCAATTTTAATAAGAGGCAATGACATCCTTGGAAAAGGTATTTGGAAGACACAAGGAAGACAAATATAGACAGAGATCCCTGAAAACCAGTAAAAAAAAACAACAAATAAAATTTTAAAAAATCTATCTATTGGTAGACAAAGGACATAAACACATAGTTCACCAATAAAGAAATATAAGTGGGGGGCGCCTGGGTGGCTCAGTGGGTTAAGTGTCCCACTTTGGCTCAGGTCATGATCTCACGGTTGCTGGGTTTGAGCCTTGCCTTGGGCTCTGTGCTGAGAGCTCAGAGCCAGGACCGTGATTCGGATTCTGTGTCTCCCTCTCTAACTGCCCCTCCCCTGCTTGCACTCTACGTCTCTCTCTTTCAAAAATAAACAAACATTAAAAAATTTAAAAAACCCAGAAATATAAGTGGAAAATATATATATATATATAACTATAACTATAAATATATATTTTTAACTATATATTAACTACATATATATATAGATAGTTTAAGTAGTAAACTAAGAAATGCAAGTTAAACATTATGGAGATATTTTTCTCTTAACAAACTGACAAAAATAAAAACAGTTGATAATGTTATATGTATTATGATAATGTGGGGAAATTCACACTCAAATGTTGCACATATAAATTGTTACCAATTTTCTTTTTTTTTTTAATATATGAAATTTATTGTCAAATTGGTTTCCATACAACACCCAGTGCTCATCCCAACAGGTGCCCTCCTCAATACCCATCACCCACCCACCTCTCCCTCCCACCCCCCATCAGCCCTCAGTTTGTTCACAGTTTTTGAGTCTCTTATGCTTTTGTTACCAATTTTCTGAACCCAATTTCAATGCATGTATCAAAAGTCTTTTCAACTGTTTGTACTTTAAACAGCAATCCTGTTTCTCTAAATTTCATCGTAAGGAATTATTCCACATATGTATTTGGCTATACTGATGTTCACCATAGCTCTCTTGATAAAAGCAAAAATTTGGAAATTACCCCTGCCAAGGCAATCAGTGGAAGAATTATTGTATATTTAAACAACAGCATGATATACAGCCTTAAAACATGATGATGCTATCAATATTTGTTAGCATATAAAGATGCCTGTAAAATATGTAAATTTTTTAATTTGGGTATAAAATCATACATAATTATTATGTGTGTACACACACAAATTTGTATGTGTGTAAATGTATGACAGAGATAAATATGTATGATATATATTATATAATTATAACTATATTAGCTGGATGGGTAGGTATGAATCAAAATGGTTAGAATGGTTATCTGCTGGTAGGACTACTGGATGATGCTTATTTCTCCCCTATAATTTTTCTCTATTTCATGAATTTTTCATAATAAGAATATATTTTACAATCATGTGTGTGTATGTGTACACAAAATTTAAAAAGAAAGCACACCTAGCTAGATTTTCTGGCAATTTTCATTTACAAGCTTCATCTACATTATTTTTCTTTGAACAGCATAAGCTTTAAAAGATAGTAGTTACCATTCACATAATGCAGGGTTTCTTACCTGCGGCATTGTTTTTCACCTTGGTAGGGTAGTTTGAGGCTGTCTAATATCTTCTGAACATCTTTTCTGAGTTTTGGGGAGTTTCCTAACTTGTGACCCCCAAGGTAAACCCAGAAGTCACTGTCCCAGGCTCCCTTGTTGCTGACATCAGACATATGAACTAAGTGTTGCTAATCAGAAACACCTATGTGAGTCCTCGGCTTGGAAGCTAAAGGTACACGGAGGTAGACATGAATGGTATCCATCCCACGTGAACATGACTACAGGGACTCCATGGCTGAGCTCCTGGCCTCTGGGACCAACTTTTATCAATGCAAGCTACAATGTCTCTCCAAGAAGCAGAGTTGTTGCCAAGTGTTGGCAGCAATGGTGTTTTCACTGGAGCGAATTCTATAGTCTGATTTGGTGTTGTTTCTGGCCTCATCATTTCTAAGTCTGTTTTTCTTGCCCTCCAGAGGATTCTGGGAGTTGCTTAATCTTTTTACACATTATTTTTCTGCCTAAACTAGCCAGAGTGGATTCTATTATTTGCAACAAAGAACTGTGCCTAATAGTATTACCTTTATTCCCATTTTACAGATGAAGAAATTGAGTCTTTAAAAATGCAGAGGGGTGCCTGGGTGGCTCAGTCGGTTAAGCATCTGACTTCTTGATCTCTCGGTTTGGGGGTTCAAGTCCTGCATTGGGGTCTGTGCTGACAGTGCAGAGCTTGCTTGGGATTCTCTCTCTGTACACCCCCTCTCAAAAATAAATAAATAAACTTTTAAAAAATGCAGAAGATTTCCCTAAGATTACATAGGTAGTGAACAGTGAGGCAAGACACAAGTCCAAGACTTTTGAGTCAACTTCTAAGCTCTTTGAGAATCTAAAAATTCAGGTATTTCAATATTCACCATGAAGCAAGTTCATCGACAAAAGCAAGTGTTACCATTTAATGAATACTTACTACACACCCTGTGAAAGAGATCCTGGAGATCATCTAAACACCCTAATTTACAGATGAGGAGACTGGGGCTTGAAATGTGATAGAATTTGCCCAGTGTCCCTCATGGAGGTAATGGAGAGCAGAGCAGGAAGAAAAAAATCAGGTTTGCTGACTCCTATTTTCTTTATATCAGTGGGGATGAGGCCATTTAACTCAGATAGAAATTCTTGTATTGCCCAAGTCCAGTGACTAAATGAAAACCTTGTTTAAGTGTAAGAAGACATAAATTTTAAATGTATGAAGAAGAACCAAATTTAAAATATTGCCAACCAGTTACATGGATGCTCTGGATTATACCACCATCACCCACTTTGGGTGTAACTGAGAAGCCTAAAATAGCTTTTGAGGGAAACCTCACGAGAACATCACCTGGGGAACTGAGATGATATTTCCATCTGGCTCTGACTTTACAGAATCTACAGAATTTAATCGACCAGGTTTGATGCAAGAAAATTGTCCTTTCTGCAGAAACTGGGAAAGCTGTTAGACTCCTTGTTAATCCATAGAAACACAGAAGATCAATTATCTAAATATTTTTAAGTAAAATATTTTAGAATAGACATAACTGCACATGCATAGAGAATAACTTTTTGTCAATAAAACCCAACATGTGTTTTACCACCAGGACCATTTTTATTGACTCTGGGGAGAAAAATCTTATGTCATATGAAGAAAATTGAACCTTTAAATTTCTGATTCATTTCCCTTTAAATCATCCAAATATTGCTTTTTATGGGCTATGTAATAGCCAAACAGTCTCTAAGGGGCCTTTAAAACACTTCAAGCCTTGCTTCCCTTAAAATAAAATAATAAAATAAAAGTTAACGTGGAGGAAGTAGGTTCCAAGTGAATCCACTTGGTCTACAAAAGTTCTTGTCAGTCCAGCATCTAAAATGTCTAACTGGGTTCTGAATTTTCTAAATTCTCCTTTTCCTGTGAAGAGTCCCCATGGAGACTGCTTGACTGCTTAAAATGTATCTTTTATCAGAAGAATAAACTTTGTCCCTGAAACCAGAGCACCCTGTTTTTCTCCATCAGAAATTACCTCGAGATGTTTTAGAAAGTATCACACCAATCTAAACCATATGCTTGTTTACATGTAATCCGAGAGACAATTATTAGAAAACTATACTTAACTAAGAGAGTCTACTTTTTCACAACTATTGAGTGGTTCAAATAGTGGGGTGTGCAATTAATTAAGGGTGAAATTAAGTAGAATCACATATTTATACAAAGTGGACTCTCCCTTCTTTACCACTATTTTTCTGATGAATGCCTCTGAATGGTTGAAAGAAATCAGGTACTTCTGCCTTAAACTGCTTTATCTTAGTTTTCTTATGAACCTACTCACGTGAACAACTTGGGTAATTTGTAAAGAAGATTTAAAAAATTTAAGAGTGAAGAATGCTTTTCTCAAACAACAGTTTAAGACATTGTGCCAATTTGTATAGCAGAAGAAATCCACCATAAGTTCCCCATTTCCAGGAAATTGGAGAACTGACCATTCCAATTTTTGGTTGGATAAAGGCTGCCTTAAATCTGAAGGTATGCAGGCACAGAAAACAACATAGCATCTTACACAGAAGTCAGAGGAAACCATTCAGAAGTTTACTAACTCACCCCACCAGTATTTATTCAGTGCCAACTCTGGATGGATAGTATGTTAGACACTGGTGATATGACAGTGAACTAGAGAGACATGCATTTCGAAAAAAATCAGATGACTAGAGATTTGTTTAGCGGTGCTATTGTTTGGTAATTACAAACACTGATTCTGGGACTCTTTAGTGTCATGAAAACATGCCATATTTTAAGAGAAAGGAAATGGGGAAGTACAAATACCCATTGATGACACTTTATTTTTAGTGCTGTGATATTCAGTCAATGTTGCGTATATCCATGAGTGCTTTTCTCATCTGGGATCCAGTGGCCCCGCTCATTACAGCACATATGATTCACTCAAACTTTTGTCATTTTCCGTTAGTTTGTGTCTCACCCCAACCCACTCACTCCAAGCTTATCTTTGCTTCTTTCTTCACCATGAAAATGGAAGTCACTCAGCTGGAACTCTCCCAACTCTTCTTGCCACCTTCAAATTTGTCTAGGTGCTATATATGTAATGCAATTTCAATAAATAACATCTATGATATATGAGAAGGAAACTGAAAACGATATTAAAATAACATTTTAGAAATGTTAAAATGCAGGGGAAATGTGTGGAATTCAAAGAAAGCTTGAAAATAAGAAGAAATGAGAGATACTTTACTAGATAATACAATATACTTTCAAACTTCAATAGTGAAAAGTTTGATAATTAAAAAAAAGGAAAACCAAAGGGTTGGAGTAAGGAGTTCAGAAATAGACTCAAATATCTATGAAATTCTGGCTTATGCTAAAGGTGACATTTCAAACTGGGTGAAGAGAGAAGAGAAGAATTCAAAATATGATGTTGGGCAACTGGCTAACCATCAGCAAAAATATTAAAACTATATTTCTCTCATCAAAAATAAATTCCAGATGGATTAAAGATATAAATGTATAAAACAAAAGATTTAGAAGAACATGAGGAATGACAGTGATCTTACCTTACTTCCTGAAATAACTGAAAAATAAAGGACATACAGAAGCAACATGATTATAAAACATTGGACACTAAGCAACAAAGGACAGTAGTCCCTGAACGATGGACACAAAAGACACGAGTCCCAGGATTGCCCAGCTCTATGTCTGGAGAGAGTTTCAAGGCAGCGCTATAGGGAAGAGGAAACTAAGTATAGTCCAGGGATCTTTCTAAATTGAATAGATAGAGCTGGAAGTCCACTAAGACCAAAGCCACTGGCATCATTAGCGAGAACAGAACTGTACACAACGAATGAGCTCTGGAGGTCTTCAGAGGGTCCCCTTGCAGTATGCAGCCTAGTTCTGCTCAGCAAATGTGTGTGAGGAAATTAGTAGAAACCCCAGAGGCTGGGGAAACAACCACGTGAGAGGTCTGTGCCTCACAAAAGGTTGGAAACCATTCCTGTTGCCAACAATCACAGTGAAAAACCTCAAAACTCACAGGGCATCAGGTAAAGTACTCAGAAGAGTTTGCTTTATTAATGGAGAAAAATTAGTCCTAGGCTGAATGCTGCTCTGGTCCTAACCAACAAAGCTTAACAACAAGCTCTAAATGGATCAGTATTTACTGATCCCAAGTTGAACACTTGAACACAAGTAACTTAACTGTGTTCTAGAACAAAACTCAAGAATATTTACTGGAATATTTCAAAAGTAATCACCATCCAAAAAGGTAAAATTCACAATGTCTGGCATCCAATAAAAAAAAAAAAAAATTACCATGCACTGAGGCAAGAAAACATGATCCAATGAGAAGAAAAAGTCAGTCCATTGAAACAGACCCAGAAATGACTAAGATAATGGAATTCGTATACAAGGACATTAAATAAGTTATTATAAATATAGTCCACACATTCAAGAAGCTAAAGAAAAGATTAAACATTCCAAGTAGAGACCTGAAAATTATTTTTAAAAAATCCAGTTCAAATTTTAGGGGTGAAAACTACAATGTCTGAAGTGAAAAATACATTGGATGGAAATGACAGCAGATTAGACATTGCAGAAGAAAGTATTAGTGAACTTAAAGACAGCAATAGAACTAAGCATGAGTGATTTCTTAAGAAATAATTTTGAAATAAAGCATTTTTTAAAGAGAGAGAGTGTGTGTGTGAGTGGGGGAGAGACAATCTTAAGGAGGCTGCAGATCAGCACGGAGCCTGACTTGGAGCTCAGTCCTGTGACCCCAAGATCATGACCTGAGCCAAAATCAAGAGTCAGATGCTGAACCAACTGAGGCACCCAGTTGCCCTGAAGCATGTATTTTTGTACATGAAATAAAACAGAAAATCCAAAAAGGAAAAAAAGACTGCCCCATGTGACATGAAAATTAAAAGCAGCTTGAAATAAAACCTAAGCAAGAATTTTAAAAAACACATAACAAAGTGGGTTGAAAATATGCACGGTGCATTTGAGAGTTAAAGCTAACTTTCTAAAATTACAAAGATTCTTAAAATCAGTAAGAAAAAAATGAATA
Source organism: Panthera uncia (assembly GCF_023721935.1). Lineage (NCBI taxonomy): Eukaryota > Metazoa > Chordata > Mammalia > Carnivora > Felidae > Panthera > Panthera uncia. The sequence continues at coordinate 23,031 of NW_026058555.1, forward strand.
ATTTTTTGCATTAGGGAAAATGGGAAAAATATGTCATATAGTTACATATTGCTATACTACAGATTACACAGATTACCCCAAAATTTGGCAGCTTAAAATGAACAACACCTACTACCTCAGGGTTTCTTTGGGTCAAGGGTGTGGAGTGGCTTATATGAGAGGTGCCAACTCTCATGAAGTTGCAGGCAAGCTGTTAGCAGGGGCCACAGTCACCTTCAACTGTGTTAAGTGGCATCTGCTTCAAGCTCATTCACAGACTTGTTGCCAGGCCTTTTTCCTTGCTTCTACTGGCCAGACGCCTCAGTTTCTTCTCATAATGAGCCTCTCTTGGCTACCTGGGTGTCCTTATGACATGGAAGCCGCCATCTCCCAGTGAAAGTGCTTAGTCTTCCTAATCCGTGTATTTATCATCTACTAGGGTCACTCAAATAGAAACTATGGTCATTTAAAATTTTTTTAAAAATAGCTTTTATTTTTTTGTCTTTTTTTTCTTCCTTTTTTAAAATTTAAATCTTTTGAATTTAAACTTAAATTCATACAGTGCAATCTTGGTTTCAGGAGTAGAATTCAGTGATTCATCACTTACATACAATACCCAGTACCCATCACAGTAAATGCCCTCAATACCAATCACCTATCCAGCCCATCTCCCACCCACCTCCCTCCACTAACCCTGTTTGTTCTCTATCATTAAGAGTCTCTTGTAGTTTGTTCCCCTCTCTTTTCTTCCCCGTGCCCTGTATGTTCATCTGTCTTGTTTCTTAAATTCCACATATGAGTGAAATCATATGGTATTTGGCTTTCTCTGATTGACTTATTTCACTTAGCATAATACATTCTAGCTCCATCCACATCATTGCAAATGGCAAGATTCATTCTTTTTGATGGCTGAGTAACATTCCATTGTGTATATATAACACATCCTTAATTCATTCATCAGTTGATGGGCATTTGGGCTCTCTCCATAGAGAAATAATTGTTGATAATGTTGGCTGTTGGTTATTATTGATAATGCTGCTATAAATACTAGGGTTTGAATCTGTATTTTTGTATCCTTTAGGTAAATACCTAGTAGTGCATTCGCTGGGTCATACGGTAGCTCGATTTTTTACTTTTTGAGGGACATCAATACTGTTTTCCAGAGTGGCTACACAAGTTTGCATTCCCACCAACAGTTCAAGAGGGTTCCCCTTTGTCCATATCCTCACCAACACCTGCGGTTTCTCATGTTGTTAATTTTAGCCATTCTGACAGGTGTGGGGTGGTATCTCATTGTGGTTTTGATGTGTACTTCCCTGATGATGAGTGATGTTGAGCATCTTTTCATGTGTCTGTTGGCCATCTGGGTGCCTTCTTTGGCAAACTGTCTATTCATGTCTTCTGGCCATTTCTTAACTGGGTTATTTGTTTTTTGGGTGTTGAGGTTGATAAGTTCTTTATAGATTTTGGATACTAAACCTTTATCAGATATGTTGTTTGCAAACATCTGCTCCCATTCCGTAGCCTGCCTTTTAGTTTTGTTGATTGTTTCCTTCACACATTTTCAAAATAACATCCCTCTCTTTTTTCATCCACTTGCCTCAGTTCAGGTTTTCTGTCTATACAACTACAATATGACAGTAACTTCATAATTATCCTACTGCTTTCAGTAGGTCTCACTTCCAAGATACACTTCACATTGATATGAAAGTATTCTAAAGCAAAAATCTGTCCATTCATCCCCGTATTTAAAGTCCCTTGATGGCTCTTTAATGCCAACAACAATGACACCAAAATCCAACTGAGGTAGCTTATCCTTTAAGAAATTTAGTGATCTTCTCCTTTCCAGCCTCACCTATCAGTCCTGTCACCTGTCATAAGCTGGTTTCTTAGAACTACATCCCTGCCACCAAACACATACCCTCATGTATTCATACCACGAGGCTTTTGCACATGTTATTATTCCTTCTGCCACAAATTGTTTCCATTCTTTTCATGGCTGGAAAATTCCTGATAATATTTTGAAATCAGATCAAATGGCATCTTCTCTACAAAGGCTTCTTCTGATTCCTGTTTAATCATTTCCTACTTTTTTATCAACCCGACACTGTACACATCTATCTATTATAACAATTGTTACAGCTTATTTAAACAACTTATTAACATGTCCATATCCTCCACTAAACTCTGGACTCATTGATGCTAGGTCCTATGTCATCTTTTGTCTTAAGTTCTTAGTACCAGACACATACACTTTGTCTGTGAGTGATCATCCCAATAGATGCAGAAAAGGTATTTGACAACATTCAACATCCACTCACGATAAAAAAGAAATCTTTAATGTGACAAAGAAATATACATCAACAACACACATAATGGTGAAATTATGTTAATTATGTGTAAATTAAAAGTTTCTCCTTTGAGGTAAATAACAAGCAAGATGTCCACCAATTTCTATCTTCTGCTTTCTCCTAACCTTACATTAGAGGTCTTAACCAGTACAATAAGGCAGGAAAAAAGAAATAATAGCTAAAAGGATTGGCTAAAAAAAAAAAAAAAATCAAAATTCATTATTGGAAGATGACATGACTATATACATAGAAAAAACAAAATTATCTACAGATAATTATATTTAATACGGATTTAGAAAAGGGGTGCCTGGGTGGCTCAGTCGGTTAGGTGTCTGTCTTCAGCCTAGGTCATGACCTCGCCATTCATGAGTTTGAGCCCCACATTGTGCTCTGTGCTGGCAGCTCAGAGCCTGGAGCCTGCTTCGGATTATGTGTTTCCCTCTCTCTCTCTCTCTGCCCCTCCCCCACTCACACTCTGTTTCTCTCTCTCAAAAATAATTAAACATTTTTTAAAAAAGAATTTAGAAAAATTATTGAATATAAAATCAGTACACAAAAATTCTATTTACTTCTATATACTAGCCACAAATAGTTAAAAATAAAAATATAAAAAGGATACCATTTTTGGAGCACCTGGGTGGTTCAGTTGGTTAAGTGACCGACTTCGGCTCAAGTCATGATCTCACAGGTTGTGGGTTCGAGCCCCCCATCGGGCTCTGTGCTGATGACTCAGAGCCTGGAGCCTGCTTCTGATTCTATGTCTTTCTCTCTCTCTGCCCCTCCCTCTGCTTACAGTCTGCCTCTTTCTCTCTTTCTCAAAAATAAATAAACATTAAAAAAAATTTTTTTTAATAAAAAAAAGGATACCATTTTTAATACCATTTTAAAAACTACTTCGGAATATATCTAACCAAAGATGTGCTAGAATTCTTAACAGAAAATTATAACATTTTGTTGAGAGACATTAAAGAAGCCTAAATAAATGAAGAAATATATATAGTTTGTGATTTAGAAAATTTGATATCATAAAGATGTCAGATATCCCAAACTACTTTACAGATTTCATCAAATTCCAAACAGGTCTTTGCATATGTATGTGTACATGTGCACGCAACATGTCTGGGTGTGTGTGCGTGTGTGTGTGTGTGTGTGTGTGTGTGTGTGTGTGTGTCATTTGACAAATTGATTCTATAATCAGTGAGTAAATTGTGAAGGGCCAAGAGTAAACAAGACACTCATAAAGGAGGGCAGAGGGTGTACTTTTCTAAAAGATTGCCAAGGTTTATTACAAAGCTAGTAATTAAGGAGCGTTACTAGAGCAAGATTAGTAATAGCCCAATGGAAAAGGAAAGAGAGCCCCTTAAGTGTCATTCATATATAGGAATTTGACGTGTGACAGAAGCGGAACTGCAGGGCAATGGGGAAAGTACAGTCTTTTCACAAATGGTGCTGGGGCAATTCAATACACATATGGTGGCAGAGCAAGAGGAAAATGAATCACTCCCTCACACAACAGCAAAAAGCCAATCTATAAACCTCAATGTAAGAGGCAAAATGTTTCAGCTTTTAGAAAATACTATAGGAAAATACCCTCCTGATCTCC
>NW_026058556.1:0-26866 GCF_023721935.1 Panthera uncia
AATGAATATATTAGTTTCATGCAATTAATTACACTTAAAAAAAAAAATGACCTCAGTTTGACAAATTCATTGGTCATTTACTGTGTGCCAAGCATAAAGTCTGCAGGGTACAGAATTCAAAGATCAATGAGACTTGTTGCCAAAGAAGTCTCATGTTATATGAATGCCAATTGTATTGTTCTAATTATTCTTCTGTTCCTTTCACAGATAGAAAAGTTATTGGAATAAGGAAAATCAAACAATCACACAGAAGACATATTTAACTTTTGTTTTCTTTTTGGAAATCAAAGATTTAGGGTTACGGAGGGAAATAGAAAACCATATTTTCATTTGTTTTATTGCCATTAAAAATGTTTTTGCATCTTTGTTGAAAAAGGTTTAAAGACAGTATACCTGAGACTAGGAAAAACCATATGGGCATAGTCAGCTGCTGAATACGAGCACCAAGAAGCAGGGAGTTTCAAAGACAGACAAATATATTGTTTGAACATACATGGCAGGGAAAAAGGTTGAAAACTCCCACTCTAATCTACTGTCGATATGATTTCCAAGTTCATCTGGTGGCTGGTTAACGAAATCCAACCACTGCACATTTGAGACATAATTATGTGGAAGTAGTAAGAACGTTTGTAACTTACACCGGTGCCTACCCTGCGTTCGCTTCCAAGAGGCCTGACCCTTTCCCCAGCCTCTCTTTGACCAAGCCAACTCCACTCACTCCCCGGTCAGATTGGAAGCTACAGGTTCCACTGGAAACATGGTTTATGGATAATGTATCTATAATGGACTCTCCACTCAAAACCAATAGAGCAGTAGCATAGCCATCAGCAATCAGTCCATAAAATCTGCAGTTACCTTCTTTTTTTTCTTAAAGGGGGCAGGAAGCTAATGGATTTGAAATTGCAGAAGCGGACCACAGACCTTTTTAATAAATGAAAATAAAATTGAGTCTCAGGTTTATGTTGATCTATAGAACTGTGAGTCCCAGAGTCCTCCCACTGTTTCCCTCAGGGTTGATTCCTAGCCTAAACCACCCAACATTTATAGCTGATAAAGTGTCTACTGAAGGGTAATAAAATACAGTGTGTGTAGTTGTAGAGAATGTAACTTATCACTTTCATCAAAAGCTCCCTGAAAATGTGTTTATCTAAAAGCCTTGTATGTTTGTGTATATTTCAAATATCTCTGCCGTTAGATTGAGCTCCTTGGGCATTTAAAAGCTATTCCTTGAAAAGACTTCTTTGGAAACTGTTTAGCTGTGGGTTAATGGTTACATTTCCTTGGATTGGAGATATCCTCCAGGTTACGGAATTCATACAAATATATACAAATGAGACATTGACTATTGCCCCAATTTTATTTTCTCACTAAATCAAGGTAAAGATTTAAAGCCAAATTCATAAAGAAGGAAAAAAAAATCCTTATGTGGGTGTTGGTGATTTTTAACTCTGGCACAACTGATGCTGGGAACTTTCCAAACATGCAGCTGCCTAGTAGAGGGAAAAAAGTCTGAGATGTTGAGAAAATGTTTAGGACGCTTTGGTAATAGCTGGGGAGTATGACTGCATGTCATTTTTAAAAGCTAGCTGTGCTGCAGATGGTTTATAGCCTGGATATGGATAGTCTTATCTGAAAATGATTCTGGATCACTCAAGAAACAGACAAAAACCAGATTTTTTCAATCACACACTGGCCAAGCTATAAATGTCCCCATGACACATTGAGGTTTTCCTTAAGGAAGGTGCTCACTAAGTATCAATGATGAACGGTTCTTAAGGGAGTTGGAAAGTAATATATTTTGTAGGTATGTATTACCTGCCTGGAGGTATGGATGAATCCGTGTACATTTTGACCATTTGTAGAATAATGCATGCAAAATTCGAGTATATTCAGGGTTCAGGAAACAAGTGGTCTTACTTGTCTTCAGATGCCCAATATCTGGACCATCAGGCCACTTACAGAGCATTTGCTATCTCACAGTGACAGTTTTATGAATGGGTTTTGATGTAGCATGACTGGGGAAAAGCCCTGATGCTGACTGTTTTCTCCCAAACAGATGATCACGGAGATCACGATGCAGCTGTGTTCGTACTGATCCAACTAGTCAGTCACAGTTTATTCTTGATTTTCTTTCTGCTGAGAGCTTGAAAACTCCATTCTTGAGCTAACAGGGTGGCCTCTACTTCTGGATTGAACCAACCTAGGACACCAAGTATGTAGGTCTGGTGGTGGTGCACAAGGCTTCTGATCTAAAAAGCATCTCTCTTCACCCAGTTTGAGGAAAGATCTTGGTGAGTAAGTTGTGGCCACTCTCACTTGGTGAGTAAGTTGTGGAAGCACTCTTGTTCGCTTCCATTATATTCACTAAGTGATTCCTCTTGACAGAATGAAGCTTTTGCTATGCTTTGATTATCATATTTATCTCTCACAGTATGTAAAAGACCATGGTGATTGTAATGGATACTCAATAAGTAACTGTTTTCATTGACTGATAATTCACCTCCTCTCAAATTCCAAAAGCTAAGGAAAAATGGCTATTTGAGAGTTTAAATCTGAATTTTCTAGATCAGTAATGGAGATTAATTAAGTAGGTGCATATTCATTTATTCACTTTTTCCACATAGACACATCCTAAAATTAAGATTTTGATATCTAACTATTTTAGGGTCTTTTAAAAATAGAAACACTACTAAAATACAACTTTTAACTTATACAAGTTATACAATATAAAGTATAATATGAAAAATAATAATCTCTAATAATGTCCATTCACTCAAAGATCTTGGCAAGTCCACAGCTCTAACATGTAGAACCAAGTTTGAAGTTCGTATCTTTGGGCTTTGGCACATGTGCTCTTAACTACTAGGCTACATTTTGAACAAAATCCCAAATTGGGCCACTCTAATACTTGGGCTGCATACAGAAGGGTACAGAGTTATAGCTCTAGAAAAACCAGAGGTCAAAGCAAACCTGCAGTGAATTTAAGTTCACCCAGATCCTATGTAGTGCTTTTCTTTTTTAGAAAGAAAAAACTACATGCCCAATAGAGTTCCCAGTTTCTGTAATGGGTACTAATAAGTGTGGAGAAATCATGTCCACATGCCTTATAATTGTATACAAGGCCCTTAATATGAGTGTGCAAGATGAGGTACTCAGGTAAACTACAATAATGAGCAGTGATCACTGCATTTTTATTCAAAAATTTGGTGTTTGGAGACTATAAAAATGGTAATAATAGCAAATTTCCTTAACAGTAATGCAACAGAATGAAATATAATCTCAAGACTTCTATCTGCACCTCATTAAAACCAGTTCTACAAGAGATCCACACCCTTGGAAATCCTTCTCATCTGTGGTTCCTATCTGTGTATGTAAATATCCCAAGATTCCATTTGACATTTTTATGTTGGTATACATATGAATTTCAATAGCTGACAAATTACTACTACACATGAAATCAAAGTATCAAATGCAACCTCGTAAGTAGCTAAAGAATTGGAATTATTTAGTGTAAACCATAGAGTCACAATTCTCTCATTTTCAAGTGTGGGTTCTGAAGCTTTGAAATCACAAACAAATGGAACACCATTCTCAATCTTATGAACTATTTATGAATTAACAGAAACAAACCAGGTATAACCCAAAAAAACATTTTCTGGAAATTCAAAATAACTTCCATCCAAATTCACATACCAGCCTCTTGCTTTCTCTCTTTTCACTAAGTCTACTTCTCTGAATTTCAACACATAACACTTCTAAAATGACCATTGGACTTACCAAAATCAGAGAATGAACCCCTTCAAAAGGCCAATTAGCAAACATTAATGCAAAGAATTTTCACAACAGAATGATAACAATTTTTAATATATTAGAAAATCCTAAGGAGATTCTATGCATTCCTTATTTGATTTTTGATGCCTCTCCCTTTCTCTATCCCCTGCTCAAACTCCTTTCTTTGCTGCTTCCTGCTATCCTTCACTCTCTGTCGGCTTCATACAGAACCTGGGGACCCGAAAAAAACCTGTATGTGTCAAGGGCATTTTAAGAACAGGGCCCCATTTTGATTCTACAGACACTATTACAACTTATTTTTATAGAGTCAAACCAAGCCAAACGGAACTCATTTCAATAGCTGACAAATTACTAAAAATAGCCCATATTATAAATTGCCTCCTGCAATATATTAAGCTTCTTCTGAAAGAGGAAATAAGAGATAGATTCCATTTTAGCCAGTTAGAATATATCCAAATACTTTTTTTAATTTTAGCATCAGGCTGTTAAACAAATTAAAAGTCTGAAAACCTCTGCAGATTTTGGGCACACATATCAACAAGGGTGGAACAGACAGGAAATGTCAAGTCTTTTTGTGTACTGGATAAAGCACCTTGCCTGGGGGAAGGGAGGTGGAAAAAACACCCATATTTCTCTAATTTAGGGATTCCCTCCACACCGCATGGTATGCAAGGTTTCAAGTCTGACTTTTTCTGACAGAGGGAGAAACAGTGGAAGTTAGTTCAAAAGAACTGTCAAAGAGTCTTGTCGCAGGTAAAACCAAGTGCTCTGCCATTAGCAACAAAAGCCGCCAACTCTGGTGATCTTTCTGCCACATGTGCTGTCACGGGATTGCGGCAGCGTTCATTTTCTTAATGCTTGACTCCATGTGCACACACACACACACACACACACACACACGCACGCACTTCAGAGAGGATTGTTTTTCAGAAGTATTTTAGCGACGTTTTTTTAAAATGCTAACCTCCTTGAAATCAAGCGCTAATGGAATCCCCAACTCCGGTTACATTGGTGATTTATGGAGTTTGGACCGGCCAGATGTATAGCTTTCCCCAAGAAAATGATAATATCTGTGCTAATCACTTCCTGGATAAGTTGACATTCTGGCCAATCTCTAGCACTACTTTTAAGTCTCTCCTTCGGCTCCTGAGAGTTTTATTTCATCATCTTTTCTCTCTCCCTCTGAGGCCTGTCAAGCTTGTATACATTTTTATTCCAACAGGTGCTCTGAAGACATCTTGAGTGAAGATGTGAGTGTGTGTGTGCATGTAATAAATTAATTTTATCTGTGAAATAAATTAAGGTTACTGTTCTATGATAGTTCTATCTTGAACTCACTCAAAATAGATGAATTTCTTTGTGACAGTAAGTTGTTTTTCATTTTTTTAAGTTTATTTATTTATTTTGAGAGAGAGCGAGAGAGAGAGAGAGCGAGCGAGCATGAGTGGGAAGGTAGGGGCAGAGAGGGAGGGAGAGGGAATTCCAAGCAGGCTCTGGACCACCAGCTCAGAACTCGAACTCACGAACCGTGAGATCGTAACCTGAGCCGAGATCGTAACCTCAGCTTAACCAACTGAGCCACCCGGGTGCCCCTGTGACGGTTAATTTTTACGCAGCACCAAACTGTATACACCTAAAGTAAAATTATCATTCATCTAACTGAATGTCTTCCGATTTGTTTTAAAGCTGGGAATTTCCTTTCCCAAATAGAGTAGTTTGATACATTGGTATTTTTCAGAAGCTGAAGAAAAATACTCAAGTTGAAGCTATAGTGAGGTGGCCAGTGGTCACAAAATCTTGCCCTGATGGCCTCTCTTTGCCCTTCTCTAGGTGCTCTTAGGACACTGGTGCCTCAAATTTCAGCTTATAAACCCCTAGTTCTGAGGATTATCCCCATGATGAAGATTTCCAACCACAAAATTACCTATAAGCAAAACTGCCCTGATTCACGACAGCCAGCTAGGTGCTCAAGTCCTTCTTTACATAAGTTTAGAAGATAAATTGTATTAAAGCGTGTATTAGCCAACTATTACATGCAAATCACATATAAGGCATAGTGTCGGACTTTGAGTTCTATTAGTTTGTAAGCACTTTTTTTCTTTTGAGAAATTAACGGTGGGTTTTTTTTGGTTTTTTTTGTTAATTCATGAAATGCTACACTTAAATGATACCTCTGTCAGTCAGCCTGTGACTTAAACAAACTACTTCTACTTTCTTAACGTGTTTCCTCATCTGTACAAAGTGTAAATGCTGTCCAGGTCTCTCTATTGTTTGTAGGACTGAATTAGATAGTAGACGGAGAAGAGCAAGCACAATGCCTGGCACGTTTGTAGGCGCCGTAAAGAACGTTACCAAATAAATGAAATATATAGAAAACTGTGACTGCCAAAGTTTGCCTCTACTGAGTACTAGAAACTCATGTAAAGCGCTTTAGATAGGGTCTTTGTGGTACGTATCAGTTGATTTTTTTTTAATGTTTATTTTTGAAAGAGAGAGAGAGAGAGCGTGCACGCACACAAGCAGGGCAGGGGCAGAGAGAGGGGGACAGAGGATCCAAAGTGGGCTTTGTGCTGACAGCAGCAAGCTCAATGTGGGGCCCGAACTTGAGAACTGCAAGATCATGACCTGAGCCCAAGTCTGACATTCAACTGACTGAGCCACCCGGGCGTCCCAGGAATCGGTTGATATCTATGAGAGCTGGAGGGGCTTCCACGTCACTTCCTCCACAGTCCCATGATCAGGTGGTATGTTAGTTGGCAAATAATCAGACTAAATTCTTCTAGACATCCAAACCTTTGAATGTTAGCAAGCAGACTTATGCACTGCCATCCAATCTGCTCGCATAAGCTCTGTGGTACGGCACCTCTTTCCTTTAGGTACTCACATGTGAACTATTTTGCATGAAGATTCTCTCAAGAGAGATGAGACAATAGTTTAGTACCAAGGTTCACCTCATCTTTAGTCTGCTTGGACAATTCTCCGTTAAGTGATGGGTCACAGGACCCCCTAGATTCAACAGATTCTTATTCTCTCTTCAAGTAAAGGCAGTACTGATGTATACCCTTGGAAATTAGGATTAATGTCACCCAGGAAAAGTTGTCTGTAACATATGCTACCCTAATGTTGATATGGGTTAAACAGTTGAAGCTTTTTAAAAGCTTCTTGGGGAAAGAACAGTCATAATTAGTGCCTTTCAAACACTAACAGCTCTTAAGGTCTGTGTTGCAAAATAAGTGATTCACTTGTTAGTTAAGCACCCTTCAAGTACTGGTTTAAATGATGCATTGTTGATACTGTAGTTCTATATAGTAAACTACAAACAAGAAAACAGATATATATATATATATATAAACCTTGATATGACGTCTAATACAGCAGGTGCCTAAAATTTTGTGAAAGCTTCAAAATTTTGTGAAAGCTTTATTCATGAAGTCTGGACTTAAATATGATCTCTGTCAGTATGCTATGTTATGCTAAGATGTCTTACATATCCACAGATCCTTCCATGGAGAATTGCTCCAACCATTGTCCCAGAGCACAAGGGAGCCCTAAGCACAAATGCAAACGAAAGACTAGCATCATCCTGTACAGATCCACAGCTGACTGGACCAGGGATGTGTAAGTGGCAGTCTCAGATCTCTTGATCTGGTGATGAGACTAGTGTTTCTCTATTAACACGTTATTGCTGTTCTGGCGAGGACCACACTTCATTATGTGTGACTATGTCATAGGTTACAAGACAAATGACATCCCTGACCCCTTTCCACCTTAGGCCATATTCCCCTTCTCTTGTTATCTCGACAACCAAGGTTATTTACACATTTTAAAACATTTCTGGAGATTGGGGTGGGAGGAGGTACCACCACCAGTTGAGAAGTACTAGGCTAACTGATGAAGTATCCTGTTACAGTATGGTTAACTGGAGAATTCGGTTTCCAGGCCCCCTCCCTGGTAGGAACAATAAAAAATGTCTCCAAACATTGCCTCGTTTCGGCGGGGGGGAGGGGGGGGCGGGGAGGGGGGGCGGGGAGGGGAGGGAGGGAATAACTTCAATTTGAGAATCACAAAACTGGAGAATACATCCTAGATTTCAATTGAAGTAAAATCTCTTTAAGTATTCTATAGGTGGGAAATGAATTAGTCACCTTCATTTTTAAAATTTTTTTCAACGTTTATTTATTTTTGAGAGACAGAGACAGCACAAGCAGGTGAGGGGCAGAGAGAGAGAGAGAGACAGAATCTGAAGCAGGCTCCAGGCTCCGAGCTGTCAGCACAGAGCCCGACTTGGGGCTCAAACACACGAATCATGAGATCATGACTTGAGCCAAAGTCGGACACTTAACCGACCTAGCCATGCAGGCACCCCTCAATTAGTCACCTTAAGTATAATGTGTATTTATTATTATGATAAAGTGATATATTGATCAATGACTGTGATAGTTATTAATATAATGTCCAAAAGCAATTAACACTTTTTACTAGTTGAGAAAATAATTTACAAATATATAAATAATAAATTGTTATTTAATACAAATATTAAGTAGAAGCATTAACTAGAAAATGTAATAAAGCAACATTATTTTCTTACGGTGTTATCAAATGTTATCAAAATTAAATAATAATACAAGGTGAAGGAATTCTATCTTATGTTAGCATTCCTAACAAAACACCCTTTAATACGCAATTAACCTACAGTGAATTAACTAAGTTTAGTCCATAAACTTTTTTGTAGAAAAGTTACCAGTTGGAATTTCTTGAAATCTTGTGAGAAAAAAACTTTAAAAAGTCAACTTCTCTCCTTAAAAATTTAATGCAAGGAGAAAATAAAATCCAAAACAAAAACAAAAATAGAGAAGAAAGCAAAACAAATAACAACAAGGCACATTCAATATTGATAATAAATCTTCTTCATCCAGATACAGTTAAGAATACAAAGAACGTGAAAAAGGAAGAAAATTTTAGAGAGAAAAGAGGTATCCAACACATTTTGCTTTAATTACTTACTCAAACTTTAAAATCATGGAATTCACAAGAATAATTTAAGGACACAATTCTGTATAGTTTTGAATCCTTAGTGTTGGTTAACTTGTTAAGTAAACAAAAAATGTTGACATAATTTATAGACTACCAACTATTTTCAGTAGTTGAAGAGAAAGAATTTTTGATATTTATAGAAGTCATAAATCCTAAGAACAAAGCTCCTTCAAGAAAACATGATACTGAAGACTTGTATTATCTTCTGGGTTATCAAAAAAAGGTTATTACCAACATTTTAAGTTTATCAGTTGAAAATGAGAATGCACTTGTAATTGCAAATGTGTGTAAAAATATTTTTAAAAGACCTAGGAACTGACAATCCCAAGATATCATTGTCCCTAAGTATCATACACATACATTTGACAATTATAATTTTTAATAATAAAATAGGAAATTAATGGGAATTTTTAATAAAATGTCATATGTATGTTTATATCCCAGAAGTCACTTTTTGTGGCAGTGATCGTTAGCTTCTATATTGATTTTGACCAAATGTTGGTTACGGTGCTAGACCATGTGACACGTGGCCAAAATGAGCATTCAGTGCATCTCTACAAACACACTGGAGTGTTAGGAAGGCTGAAAATCCAGTTTGGAAGCTATAAATCACAGGCTTTCAAATACTTGGAAGATGAAATCATTTTTAATTAAATTAGCAAATGAAAATAACTGAAGATACTTGCTCAATTTCACAATAGGCTAGAAGTTTTGCAATTTAAGACAACATTTAGTGTGCTGTAGAAACAAAATTAATTGTAGATATTCGTTACTGTCATTTTTTTCTATTTGCAACTCCTTCAATTTTCATGTTCAAATAACTGTTGCTACCTTTGCTATCACTATTGATGATGATAAGAGCTTACATTTATTTAATAGTTACTAGATGCCAATACCCCTGAAAGGCATGATATCATTTAATAATTAATAATTTAATAAAGTTGCTTATAAACAGTAAAACAAAGACCTGACTCCAGAGTCTACACTCTTCCTTCTACTGATAAACTGACTCATAGAAAGACTTAAAAGCTTCAATCAGACTATTTTGTAATCATAAATAATTACACTGATGCCACACGTGTGTGTGTGTGTGTGTGTGTGTGTGTGTGTGTATTACCTTTATACTGTGTTCCAAATTGAGCTTTTAAAAAACGATACTATGTTTGATGTTTCCTTTACTTTCTCTTTCATGACAATATAACTAATCCCTCACAGGTGAAAAAAGACCTGAATACACAATGTCCTCTCCTTTGGAGACTGAATCATTTGTACTCAGTCTGAAAGCAACTATTACTGCCACTCTTCCAACAATTAAAAGTTGATGTTTATTTTTATTTTTAATGTGTACATCAGATTGTGTTCTACTGTATCATAGAATATTAATACCCTTCCTACAAATAGGTTGTATATTCCAGACAGACAGACAGAATGCTTACTATGCCGACCGAGACAGAGTGTGAGCATGAAGAAAGTTTTCTCATGACTTGTTACTCAAGTGAACTAATCAATTGGAAGAGGTCTACCCACAAAGTGTATGGTTTCCTAATGTCCTTTCTGATCAAGGACCCAATGTGTTGGGCTGGATGGGGCACACGCTATAAAGACTGAACCTACCAGGACTTCCTGACTTACATGAGCGTAGGTTTCACCCATCAAGTGCGGCTACTACCAGGAAAATGAGATGGTAACTGTGTGGCCTCTTTTAAGGGGCATCTTTTGGCCCAACATAACGCTTCTTCACCTCATTGGCATTTTCTCTGCTTACTCCTCTGACCAAAATCCCCCTTTTCATTCCTGGAGACCTGGAAAGTCAGTCTAGGATTGGCCACATGAACTCCAGCCTGTATAATGCCTCATATGTAACAGGGATTGTGAGCCACATCTCATCTACGAACCAGTGTTACACATAGTTTTGATATGGACTTGGCGTCCCAGACCCAGAGAGGGGCAGCCCGATGTGACTGCAGTTCCCAAAGAATTTTTTGTTTCAACTTCTCAGCCAATCAAATGCCTGCCATGTAGAGCTAAAATCGGGATCAGACAACTGTTCAGGGAACTACACCCATATAACTCTTCTATAATGCACGCTGTACAGAGAAGCAATAACCTCTCTAATAAATCTACTGTGAGCACTTCCCAGCCTCCATCAGCAATGGCAGGTACCCACTTAAGAATAGAAATAGTTATTTTAAAAAATATATATTCCTTTCTAGAATAGCTGTAAAATGTGCGTGAACTCGATGCCAGCCTTTGACAGGGAAATTTAGTTTCAGGTCACTCGATTTATGCCTCTGAGGGGCACAAATTCCCCAGAAGATTAAACTTTCATTAAGTTCTTTCTTTTATTTCCTGCCTTTGCACCCATCATATCATAAGCTCCATAACTGATGTCTTACTGTGGTCATAAAATGGCTGGGCTTGAACTTTAGGGACCTGTCAAACACCTCTCCCTCTCCCCCTTCCCCCCCAATAAAAAACCTTTTAGAGAATGGCACTTAAATTGACAGTCTCAGTGGTCACCCTCCCTGGCCGACGTCAATGAGAATGTGCCTGGAAAAGATGGAGAAGGTAATGTGCACTTTAGACAATCACATTGTGAGGCCAATATCCCACACTCCCCTGCCCTCTACCCCCCTATTGTTATGACTAGACAAGGGATCATACTGAATAGATTAACCAGTCATTGACTTGGGACACCTACTGCTTGGAATGCCATTGCACTTGGAGTGAAAAGAGATAAAAATGTCTCCCCTCTACCCCTGATCCCCTACTCTGTGGCAATATTTCTGCCACAGAAATACTTGGCTGTCAGCTCCAGCAAAGCAACCCTGGATAGCCACAGTAGTTTGTTGTCAGAATGAAAAATGGTTCCGTGCAAAAGGTCTCGGGGCTTCGATGCTAACAGTCAAGGAGTCCTAAGTCAGGCATTTGACAGAGAACTTTGGTCTTGCTGTTAAATACCACTTAATACTGTCCTGCCTGATAATCCCTGCTGTTTAACAACTGTGCGATCATGGCCCAGCCATGGCAGAATGCCTTTTCAACAGGGGGAAAATGGCCAGATGTCATACATTTGCTTGGGAGAAAAGAAAATACATCTCTGCATCCAATGAAAATTATAATGCTTAAACAACAACAACAACAACAACAACAACAACAAAAGACAATCGCAGATACATTATAGCCTGATTCATCATGAGAGTTCACAGCCAAGGGAGCAATGAAATTCTATCTGAGGTTAGCTGTAGGTGGAAGAGCAAAGAAGTTTGATGTAGCCATTAGAAGTCCAGACAGTGCCTCTGTTACGACAACTAGTAGGCTGGTAGTGAAAAAATTCAAACCAGTTATCTGGATCTGGACATTAAGTAATAAACTGACTTTTTCCTGCATTGCATAGACTTGAACCTCCAATGTACCAGCTCATGTATTCATTGGATTTTTTTTTTCCCTTATGCAGAGTCCTCATTACTACAATAAAAAGTATAAAGGACCTACTGGTGCTAATTGCCTCTGTGTTGTTTTCCAAGTAAGATTTAATTATTTCATTATTAATCCCCTTACCTAGAGCCACAGGTGATAGTTTTTATGATCTTTCATAAAGCTTTAGACGCTTAATTCTAACTCAGTTGCCCCCTCCCCTTTCTGGTGGTTCCTTAGATAATATGCTTCAAACATGGCTGTCCATATGCATATTCTGTCATGTTTCTGAAGGTTTAAATGAACATGCAAGATTTACTAAAAAAATAAATAAATAATGATAACACCTAACTCAGTTTCAGGGAAACAAAAGTTTATCACCATAATGGACTAAAAGAGGAAGTAGAAGCATTATTAAATGGAAATTTCCAATTCTCTGAGGATGTTGAGATGGGCCAGTGGCCTTTACAAAGCTGCAGAGGAGGAGAGACTTATTCTGAGGCCGGGGCTAGAATCTATTACTTGTCCACTACTCCTTATGATGCTAAAATATGAAATAGATGTATGGAGATGACCTGAGTATATTTCTGAATGCAAAAAGATGTAGAATAACTTTCTTATTGACCTCAATATTCTACCCTTCCAGAATCACCTCTCTCTCCTGGTTTAAAGATTGACATCCACATTTCTTTTACATAATAATTTTTTAAACATTATTTGAAAATAATGAAGAAGGTATGTCAGAAGAATTTGACACCCTTGAAATGATAACAGATATAAAATTGGCCATCATAACTTGATTTGGGGATTTGGGATGGTTACAGTTGTGCATTTTAAACCTGAATCCACTTCAATGGACATTTGACATAGTCAATGTGACATGGGTAGGTTTCAAGTCCCCCCTACTTACTCTCTTCACTAAACCTCAAACCTCAAACAGCCAAAGAAACAGACAAAAGACAAAAAATAAACACACAGAAAGAAACCTATTAGACCTCATACTTGTGGTTTATTTTGAAATCTCAGGGAATTCCTAAAATAGTTCACTTATAACTTCTACTTTGGCTTTGTCACTTCCTATCAGATATAATAGCTATTTTTAAAATATGCCGTATCTTTCCTACCCTTCTGTAGGTTCCTTGAAGTTAGCATTGGTATCTGATTATATTCATAAGTACAGCGAGCATAGTAGCCTGCTTTCAGCAAATACTATTTGATACCATGCATCTTCCAAAATATGTTAATAGTCTTAAAAAGAAAGGGGTTTTCTTTCTTTCTTTCTTTTTTTTTTTTTTTTTTTTTTTTTTTGGTCTACTGAAAAAAATCCACTTCTAAGGAGAAAGATAACTTCTTTTCTTAAAAAAAATTTGTTTTAAAAAAACTTAGAGAGACAGAGCATGAAGAGGGGAGGGGCAGAGAGAGAGGGAGACACAAAATCTGAAGCAGGCTCCAGGCTCTGAGCTGTCAGCACAGAGCCCGACGCAGGGCTCTCACTCACCTACTGCAAGATCATGCCCTGAACCAAAGGTGGACACTTTACCGATGGAGCCACCCAGGTGCCCTGAAAAATCACTTCTTTTAAGTTATTAATTAGTAACATTTATAACCCCATATTATATTAAATGAGATTAATTTGGAAATAATTCACTTTCCACTCACTTCACAAAATCATTTTCTTTCAAAACCTTCAACAATAGGATTTTTCTTTAAAAAAAACTTTTTGAGACATCACATTTTTTTTTTTTTTTTTTTGCAAAGCACAGGATTTTTACCTCTAAGTATTTGTGACCCCATCCTTTATGCATTCGTGAATAATGTTGTTACTGGAAGTTATAGCACAAGCCATATGTCCCCATTTGGATCACACATGAATATGTTTTGGTTCAGTTTGGACTGTTGGTATATGTTTGTGAGCATCATATCAGCCTCAGTTTTTAAAGTGATCCAGAAAGGCCTAATTTACGTGGACATAATTTTTAATTTTTTTCCCCTTATTCTCTCAAGTAATCCTGTAGGCATTAAAACAAATATTGATTGATTTACTTACAAGTTAATATGTCTTTACAAAGTACTAACTGCATTTTAATATAAATAACTTATAGAGTATCCCATAAAAGGAGAGGCTTTGTAAAGACTGAAACTTAAGGTGGACCACCGGGGTGGCTCAGTCGGTTAAGCATCTGACTTTGGCCCAGGTCATGATCTCGGGATTCGTGGGTTCAAGCCCCACATCGGGCTCTGTGCTGACAGCTCAGAGCCTGGAGCCTGCTTTGGATTCTTGTCTCCCTCTCTCTCTGCCCCTCCTCCTCTGTCCCTCCCCTGCTAGCATTCTGCCCCCCTCTGTCTCTCAAAAATAAATAAACGTTAAAAAAAATTAAGATTGAAATTTAAGGTAAGTCTGCTGTTTTTTTGTTTTTGTTTTTGTTGTTTTTTTGACTGATTTTTTTTTTTCAATAAAACTGTCTGACATTCAAGGCATATTTATGAGATCCCCTCTTATATCCTGCATTTCCCCTTAGGACCTTAGAATTTAAAATGTTCCGAGAGATCTTGCTGGAAAGAAAAAAAGAAGACACAAATTTGACCATTTCTTCAACCACATCCACAGGATTTTTGTGAAAAATAAAACTAATGCGTATCAAGTGTCTGGTACAGAACAGACATAAAACAAACAATAGCTGCCAGTTTTACAATTAGCAGTGGCTCAGCTGTCCATTTAAGAAATGACAGTAGTGACAGTCGGTGAATCCTTTGTGCTAAATGATGTGTTTACAGTTGGAATCCTTCAGGGAGGAAGATCCTTCTCAACCCCACTTCTTTGAGGAAACTTTGCAATTCATGGATGTTAAGTCATTCACATATCTAGGTGGTGCAGCTATGTTTCATACCTGGGCTTACCTGACTCCAAGCCTGCAATGTTATTCTAAAGTGATGCATTTAAAGAAATATATTTTTTGTTGATGCCATATTCAAAGCAATCACAAGCTAACTGCTGAGTATGAACATTTAAGTTCACACTCACTACAGACAGAATACTCTCTTACTTCTATGTCAGCCCCTCAAGATCTTTAATAAACAGGACAATCCAGCTCAGCTATACTAATTATCTGCAAACATGGATTGTTTTCTCCCTTGCATGGGTTCTCCTGCGCCTTGGGCCTCCCGACCGGAGAGCGGAAGGGAGCTCGGGCCTGTGAGTCCTCTACCAGCATCCCTGACTCATCTGGATTGAGTCAGCACACTTGCCCCAGGACTTGCCTGTACCCTCCTGAGGCTCCTTTTGCTGCTGTCTTCTTGTTGTGTTTACGGTATACACAATTGCTATCTGAGAGGATCAGCAGACGGAAACCCTATGACTTGCTAATTAGATTTCCCAAAGATAGTGTCAAATTAAAACCTGGTGCTCGAAATTCACATAAACATCAAGGGACGCAACAGCCAAAGTTTGGGCTCTCCTTGAGAACTGGCAGCTTTTTTTTTTTTTTTTTTCTGTAACCATTCTCTTATCTGGGCAGAAGAGACCTGCCTTCAGCAAAAGACTGCCCTGAGCACACGTACTTGAGTAAACAACAAGGGTGCTGAGCTCAGGTGTTTTCTTGGCCCCAGCCTCCATCTTACTGCAAATTAAATCCAGAGCTGGGCAGACTGAAGGAAATAATACATCTGCAGCCCAGCCTGGTCAGCACCTCTCGAGTCAATTCTCTGGGTAGTTTATAGCCACCTGGTGCACGCGAGCTGTCAGGGATCAGTTTGGATTTGACTCTCAGCTCTGCTGTAGGACCTTGGGCAAGTGACTTAAATCTTCTGGTCTCCTGTCTAGTCTTCAGCTTCCTCCTTTGCATAATGAAGATACCCCGATCTCCTAGGTTTTCTGTGAGTTTGGAAAAGAGACAGTCTACACAGGTCTGCTCTTCAGTAAGCCCTGAGCAATGTAAATTCTCATTGGCTGCTGCTTCCAGTATAGATGTTGCCCAGCTTGCTGGAGAAATAAAGGGAAAAGTCGAATTATTCCCAAGTCCTGTCTACATTAAGAATAAAACTTGAAGTGAGCGTGGAAAGCAGCCCTGATTCTGAATGCCTGGTCTCCGAAATCTGAGAGGGTTCACTGACAGAAGGCCAGGAGGTGAGCTGGAAACCCCACATGGGTGGCTCAGTTTCTAGTCTGATGGGGACCTACTTGAAAAAGAGACAGACAGGATGTATTGGAGACACATCTAGTAGGTAATATGGCAGAATACAAAGTGAATGAGTTATATCTGTTACCTTCGAATGCCAGCTCTATCATTCAAGTGTCTGCTCCTTTTGGTAAGTTCATTTCCTTGAACCTCAGTTTCCTCTTAAAAAAATAGGGATAATAATTTTCTCTTCTCAGGTTATTATTAAAATTTTTGCAGTTGACCCTTGAACAATGCAGGGGGCCAGGGGCACCAATCCTTAGCATGGGCGAAAATCCCCATACGAATTTTGACTCCCCCAAAACTTAACTACTAACAGCCTACTGTTGACCAGAAGCCTTACCGATGACATCAACGGTCAGTTAACACGTTTCGTGTCATATGTATTACATGTTGTGTTCTTACAATAGAGATAACTAGAGAAAAATATGTTATTAAGAAAATCATAAGGAAGAGCACATACACTTGCAGTGCTATACTGTATTTAGAAAAAAAAAAAAAGTCTGCATATAAAGTGGACGTGCACAGTTTAAACCCGTGTTGTTCAAGGATCAACTGTAAATGAGATAATGTTTCCAAAGCATTTAAATTCTTGTTCCCAGGAGCTGGTGAGAAATACTGTTCCCTTTTTTATTCGTACACTTCCGGCTCCTATACTCTCATCTTCATTTCGTGGTGCAGAGACCACAGTAAAAATGAGTTACATTGAAGTAAGGAAGAAAGAGTAAAAATAAGTTGCATTGAAGTAAGGAAGAAAGGGAACCAATGGGAAATGTGTACGAGAAATTAAGTGCATGGAGACAAACTATTTCTAAACCTAAACATACTACAACACAAAATGTTAACTATGTTCAGGGGGCAACTATTAAATTTAGAGGTTCTTATCATGGGGGGCAAATCCCCTATTTTCCAACGAAGCATTCATTGTCGTTTCTGTAAGAGGGCAGAATTGTAGTTTGAGACCCAATGACAGTTCTTTTATTCTTCATTATAAGTATCTTTGCATGCTGTGAGATTCCAACTTTTCAGTTATTTGCTCACATAATTTCAACACTTCCACAAAAGTCATTTATGATTTCAGAAAGACCGTATTTCAGAGATACATGGAGGATATTTTGGTTGATAATGTCTCAAGTCTGACTTGAGGCATTTTGGACTCCTTAAGAGGAAGAGAAGTGTTGGGTCACAAAAGAGTTGCAGCTGAATCTATTTCCAGCAGAGTAAAAGCACCAAATACTTAGACTCTGAATCTCGAGAAGGTTTCATTCTAGTTAGACGGCACAGTCAGGAGACCTGAGGCCACAGACAGCCTAGGGAGCTGCTTCCTGACGCCATGGCTCCACCAGGCACCTGCTCGATTGAGAAATACTGGGCAAGTCAGCTCTGATTCACTGCCCCTGATCAACAAGATACTATCATTCACCTTTTCCAGAGATAGAACTTGAGTCTCCAATGAAAACCTACATGAGGAAGGTGCATCCCACATTTTATAAATGGCAAAAACGTCTAGGTGAGAAAACTCAAAAAACTTCCACATAATTTTCAAACCAACAAAATTTGGGGTCTTTGCTTAATCTCACATTAATTGAGATGGGAGTGCTTTAGTTGAGCACTCCTTTTCCTATCATGCCATTGTGTTCGATAATTCTCACTCACAACTGTCCTACATCACTGGCAAGGTTGTCCTCATTCTGTACCACAGAAAACGAAAACTTACAGGGCTTACCTATATACCACTAGCTAAGTGGACAGGTTACAATTGAAGCTTAAGTTTTATGGTCTTTCTACTCTCCCATCCTGCCTTTGGACCCTTAACTTCTTTCATTATCTATCTCCAAACTGTCATCCTGACATGAGAAGCTTAAGATTTCCTAAATGCAGCCCGGTATCACAGGTCTGAAATTTGTGCCTCAGCCACTGTAAGGAACAATGGCCAATCATCTCAGTAAGGGACTAATAATACATGAAATGATGGAGCAAAGGCTTAGAGGGCTCATCTGCTTTCTTATGGATAGAGGCAGGGTTTTATGTCTAGAGAACAGTAGGCTAGGAACAGATGTGAACCTTCAAGGATTTATAAAGAGATAGCAAGCCCCTAAGATGAGTAGTTCTAACTAGGGGTGATCCTGCCTCCTCACGGGACATTTGACCTCTCGAGCCATATTGCTGAATATGTCAACGTGGGGGAGGAGCTACTGACATTTAGTGGGGAGAAGCCAGGGAGGCTATGACACATTCTGCAAAGCACAGGGCAGCCCCCACCCTCCGAAACAAAAACCGATCCAGCTTAAGCTGTCAATAGCACAGAGAAGCCCTGCCTGAGGTTGTAACTCCTTGAGGAGAAAGACTATGGGCGAATGAGAGGAACTTGACTATTTATGAGTGAATGAACAAACCAATAAGACATGAACTAATGATGTAGTTACAAAATAACTATATCTGGTAGCAACAGGGAGACAGGAAAAAGCAGACTTAAATTGTGTCTCGACTGATAATCGTGTACATCACAATGAACACAATCATATGCACGTAACAACATTATCAGTTAATCCAATGAAAGGTGAAGAGAAATACATACCCGCTTTCTACTCTCCGACCCCATCATGGTGGTTTGTGCAGATAATTTTTAAGTTAAAAATACATAATTATGTACATCATTTAACATTTCCAATACTTATTACTTTCTTCTTTTTTAAAAATTCCTTCAATCCTGTGCCTTTTACCGTGCACATTGGCTTCAACTTTAATTGTAAGGGGAAAATAGCCATAACACAGGGTCTGCTGTAATTAATACAGCTTTTGCTATTGGACTCTCTCTCCTTCCCTTTCCTTTAATTAAGTTTAGGCCATATCCTCAGCAGACATTAGTCAACCAAATAGCGCAAAGAGGGAGGGGGAAAATAGAGCAGTTAAACGTATCATTCCCCTCTCTGTAAGTCAAAGACCAACCAATAACCTCACTTCCTGGTATGATCAGTATTATTATAGTACAGCTCTTGATGCTGGGTTTCATTACAGTAAACCCATGGTTTCACTAAGGCATTTTCCCATGAGAACATTTTAATTAATTTATTAATTGCAAATGAAGTTACAGGTGTTTGAGTGGGCTGGTGGTAGTGGTGTGGTGTGTGTGCTTGTGTGTGCAATGGGGCACATGCACGTGAGTGTATGTGTGTTTTAATTGCTTCTGCATCCACCTCCCTGGATCAACCTGCCCAGGCCGGTTAGCAGCCTCAGCAACTGATTCTCAGACAAGTCAGCGCCGGTGACTGCTCACGTGACAGGATGATACTGTCAGGCCCGCGCAGCTATGCAGGAAAATAACATTGTCATGATCAGGCGCTGGCTTCTTGGCACCTGGACCCTGGCTCTGGGGTAGAGGCTGGCAGCAGTCTCCTTAGAGATGGGGTGTTATTTCTAACTACGATCGAATGTTTAGATTTTTTTCTAAGGCTTCCTCTTCATGCCAAAGAAGGTTTGGTCTCCACCACAGGGTTAGCACCTCGCTAACGATTTTCAGATATAGTTTCTAACTTAGAGACAACAACCAGGCCATCCTTGTTCTACCAGCTTAAAACCCTGCAGCTGGGGTCTGGCGTTTCAGTAACATGCCATTAAACTGGACAGGCAAAGATTTGAACACAGCCTCATCCTAGGAGGGAACTGGCATGGTAGAAAGAGCCAAGCCTCTGAGGTTAGACTGAGCTTCAATCCACGTTCTATACTGAATTCAATATTGAGCAACTTGCCTAAATACCATAGAGTCTTATTTTGCCCGTTAATAAAGTGGCAATAAAAACAGCTACCTTTTGGACCATTAGTGGAAGGTGAATATAACTTTGACACACAGTAGGCACTTAGCAAATGCTCATTATTTCTTAATGCCATTACTATTTTTCTTCATAAGTCCTGCAAAAACTATTGGGTTGCTTTAATTCTTAACTCTATGGTTGCCGTTTAAAATAATGATTCATTTCTACTTCTAACACTGAATATACAAACATAAGTAATTAAAACAAATCAACCCAGTTCTGTATTTCCCTTCCCCCCTCCATGCTAAATTACAAATGTGACTTACTATGGTTAATTATTCATCTGCTTGTTTGCTCTGTCTTGTTTAGATTAAAATGTAAATCCTTCTAGGGCAAGGGCTACGTGTTTCCTACTTTGTGCATTCCCTCACTCCTTCACTATATTAGGAATCATTAAAGTCTTAGTAGAGCTCTCTAAAGCTTTACTGATATATTTTGAGGTCATAATCAAAAACGAATGTAGTAATATAACTCCATTTAATTAGGAATCTTTATGTCCCACTACAAATAGGGCCCATAACCCCTAAAGTGTCCTTATATCTATAGTGTGACCTCAAATGGAGACTGCAATTTGAAAAAAATAAAAATACAAATAGATTATAAGAATAATAAAAATCAGAGATGACAATTTTAGCATTTATCTTGTAGGGATGGAGTCCAGTATGGCAATACAGTATACCGCATGTGTTTTCCTGTTCAAAAGCTTATTGCTAATTAAAATAAACATTAGATTCCTGAGGTTTACTGAAACTTTATTGCTTTTTTTTTTTTTCCTTAAAGGGCAGTGTGTGTGTGAGAGAGAAAATGAGCAAGAGAGAGATAAAAGTTAATTAATAGAATTTGGCCTTTCTCCAAAATATACTCTGTGAGTTTGAGGTATTTGAGATTGGGCAATTCAAATTGGTTGGTATGTGAAAAACATCTGTCATGATGGGTCTTGCCATAAAACACCACTCACTGGGAAGGCACAGCAGCATCTTCAACAGCATCACGAATGACTTTCAAAAATGTCCACTTCCTGTTTGACACCATGAAGTGTCTAGTTGCTGATTGTGCAATATTCTGTATTGATTACAATGCTTTTCACCTTCTGAGACTGGCTTGAAAAGTTGAATGGTGAGTGAAATCATTAGTTCCCCTTGGATTTGATTTATATCTCCAGTGGGAGCTACTTTTTCCACCACTTGTTCTTAAATGGAATTGGGAAAGTTTGATTGGGTTTGGAGTACCCTAGCTGGAACTATTTATAATCTATTAGTCCCCATTTACTGCGGGGCCTGGAACTAATTGCACATAAAAATTCCCAACTAGTTTCTGAATTAAAATAGTTATTTTTATGGCAAGAGCTGGGTTTCCAAAAGGGTGTTCCTTGAAACACTAGTACCACAAGATGCTCCTCAGAAAGGGATTTATTATTCAAATAAATTAGAAGGGAAACAGTTCATTGATCCTCCCTCCTGTTTGCATATCGCTAGATTTTAAGGCCCTCAATAGCAGTATCAGTATGGATACCGTTAATCACGAAAGCACAGAGCATAGGAAAAAGCAAATGATGAACATATAAAAATATTGTTGGTAAATGAAGAAATTAAGGAAGGCTTGAAAAGTCCTCTAGTAAAGTAACCCATTTAGCTTTGTTCAACCCAACATTTTTCAAATTTGTAATGATCTTCAGAACCATTCTCTTTGTAAAAAATATTAACATTTCATAGAACTAATCTTCCAAAGAAGTATTTTAGGAAACTCTGGCCTAGAGTATTAATCACATTCATTAAAAAAAAAAAAAAAAAGAATTATATATGCATTCATTCATTCAACAAACATTTTGGCATCTCCTATGTTCTATGCCCTGGGGGCATATCAACCAACAAAAAATGTTGAACTGATATCCTCCTAGGGGAAATATGACACATATATGTGGTTTCTTTGTTGTTTTTTTGTTTTGTTTTTGTTTTTTAATTTATTTCAGAGAGTGAGAGAGCACACATGAGTGGGGAGACAGGCAGAGGGAGAGGGAGAGGGAGAGGGAGAGGGAGAGGGAAGAGGAGAGACGGACAGACAGACAATCCCAAGCAGGCTCCTCACTTAGCACAGAGCCCAACGTGGGGTTCGATCCCACAACCTTGGGGTCGTGACCTGAGCCTAAACCAAGAGTCGGATGCACAATCAACTGAGCCACCTAGGCGCCCTGACACGTATGTTTTAATATAAGGCAGGATGTGGTATCATGAGGGGTATAAATTGTAAGACTACAAAGTGAGAAATTAAAAAAAATTAATTACACTCAGATAGCCTCATGACACAAGAGTTAGGGATCATTGCTTGTTTGTGTAATTCATTATGATTATTGCTGACACTTTGCTTTTAATCTGTAGGATTTATGTAGAAGGCCTGATACTCCTGGAGAGAGTAAAGAGAAACAGTAAGGCTGCTTCGATTTCATAAATTTTTAATGAACCATCTCCAATGGCCCCTCAAATATTTTCTATCTGGACATATAACAGTTTGCTTTATTCAGAGTCACCAAGACCACTTTTATCACCAACACCAAGATGGTTATTGTCCCTGCCGTCAGCTGCTATAACTTATTTTCTTTGACTACCAGGGCTACAGAGGCCAATCAAGTACTAGAAATGAAGGAAGCGAAATGTCCTAAGTGTCAGACAAGAAGAAATGGTGGAGGTAGTGTTTAGCTGAAGAGTACATGCTCTCTTTTAAAAAGGCAGTTGCCAACCAGATACAACTAACTGTTGTCACGAGCCTATTTTTCAGTTTTTTCTATTTGTCAAGAGAAACCAAATATCGACAATCAATTCCATCACACACACACACACACACACACACACACACACCTGCCCATACATACATACATACATACGTACATGGTAGATTCAACAGACCCATTGATTTTCCTTTCTCTCAAATATCTCACTAAAAATTACAATAAAGCAATTAAAAAAAATAAGATGTACACCTCAAAGACAAAGAAAATTGAAGTGGGACAATGTTTCAACACAATATGGAAAGCTGGTAAGGGGATGGGCCAGTGGTGACTGACTTAACTGACCCAAGAAAGTTAAATTCCAAATTTGGAATAGGAAAGATACATTTTATCAGAATTTTTGAAAAGCTCTGAAAGTGGTACTTGGTGCCTCTGCAAACTGGGGGAGAAGGAAGGATGGCTAACATCAGAAGGCCTGAGAAGCACTCAGATCCTTAAGGCTCATTCTAACATTGTGGGCAACTGTTTTTCCCCTCCACTGTCAAGAATTTATAGATTTATCCTGTGGCTGGTATGAACGAGAGGGTTTGTGTATTGGGGAATGCCAGGCAAGGATGAGAATGTGGATCCTTGTTTGTTGTAATGAATGCAAACAGGGGAATTATATAGCCTACATGCTGAGTTTTGAAAGGAGGTACCTTTCCAGCCTTCTTCTCCTGTTCAGCTCTAAACATACCAGCAGCCTGACCTTTAACGCTCAGATAGGAAATGGGAAGAATGTTCTCTTGGGGATCTAGCCAGTGTTCTCTGAGGATACAGACATCAAGGGATCCTAAACCAGTGCCCACCTAGATCATTTCTCAGCAACACTACCAGTAATCTCATCAGTGTGATTCTACTGAGGTTTTAGTCTCCACTACCCTTCACAAAGCAGACAGCCAAGAATCGACAGATGCCTGGAAAAAACCTCTAATACAGGACAGAAGACCCAAAGTATAAACAAAGCAAGATAAGGTGAGAGGTTATACAGGAAAAAACAAACCTTCAGAGAGGGACTGACATTCTTATCTTCGTATTTAGATATTTAGATACTTGGTACCATAGCCACACCAGGTGCACCAGATTGGTGAGTCTTGGGTTACTCGAGTCTTACTCATGAACTTGCCTGCTGATTTCCCCAGAAGGAGACTTTGTAAACTCTCAGGGAAATGAAACCAGAGCTACTGCTCAGTTTATTTTCTCTGCGGACTTCTCATATAGCTTAGAGAAATCATGCCCTGTCCTTACATAGCTAAGATTGTGCTTGCTACTCAGGTTTACAAGTTTATCAGCATATTGTTTAAAGACACACGCAGAGGCACCTGGGTGGCTCAGTCAGTTAAACATCCGACTTCAGCTCAGGTCATGATCTCACGGTTTGTGGGTTCAAGACCCACATCGATCTCTGTGCTGACAGCTCAGAGCCTGGAGCCTGCTTCAGATTCTGTGTCTCCCTCTCTCTCTGCCCTTCCCCTACTCATGCTATGTCTCCATCTGATGCTCAAAACTGAATAAACATTAAAAAAAATTTTTTTTAAAAGACACATGCGGAAGGTACAGCTGTAAAATTAAATAAATAAGCAAGCAAATGAGTGATTATCACAAAAGTCAGGACAGTGGTGACTTCCAGGGGAGGGAGGGTGTATTAGTTTTTGATAGCTGCTATAACAAATTACCATAAACATAGTAACTTAACACAAGAAAACTTTGTTCTTGCACAGTTGTAGAAGTCAAAAGAATAAAATCAAGATGTTGGAGAGCCGTGTTCTTTCTGGAGGCTTCAGGGGAGAAGCCTCTTCCTCTTCTTTTCTTTAAAAAAAATTTTTTTTAATCTTTATTTATTTTTGAGAGAGACAGAGCATGAGCAGGGGAGGGGCAGACAGAGAGGGAGGGAGACACAGAATCCAAAGCAGGCTCTAGGCTCTGAGCTGTCAACACATAGCCCAACGCAGGGCTTGAACCTACGGACTGCAAGATCATGACCTGAGCCGAAGTTGGACACTTAACCAACTGAGCCACCCAGGCACCCCTCTTCTTTTCTTTTTAAAGTTTATTTATTTATTTTAGAGAGAGGGAGGGAGAGAGAGAGACAGAATGTTTTTGTGTGCACATACACACACGTGGGGGAGGGCACAGTGAGACAGGGAGAGAGAGAGAATCCCAAGCAGGCTTCACACTGTCAGTGCAGAGCCCGATGGGGGGGCTCAAACTCATAATCCACGAGATCATGACTTGAGCTGAAGTCAGACACTTCAGCTAAATGAATGTGTCATCCGTGTGCTCTGCCTCTTCCTCTTCTAACTTCTAGAGGCCACCTGCATCCCTTGGGTCCTTCAAACCTTTGGTGCCATTATCACATCCTTTTTCTGACTCTAATTCCTAGCCTTCTTATCTACCTCTTACAAGGACCCTGGAATGACATTGAGCCCAGCTGGAGAATCCATAATCTCCCCATCTCCAACTCCTTAACTTAATCACATCTGCAAAGTCCATTTTGCCATGTAAGGTAACATATTCATAGGCTGCAGAAATTAAGGACATGGATGTCTTTGTGGGGTCGTTATTCTGTCTATCATAGAAAAGGATACAATCTGGGAAGGTCACACATGGGGCTTCTGGGGCTTTTAAGGTAATGTTTTATTTATTAAATTGCATGATGGGTAATAAGTACTCATTTTGTCTTTATCTATAAACTATACACAAATGTTTTACTTCTCTTTTTTTTTAATGTTTTACTTACTTTTTGAAAGAGAGAGAGCATGCATAGGCAGGGGAGGGGCAGAGAAAGTGAGGGACAGAGGATCCAAAACAGGGTCTATGCTGACAGCAGCAAGCCCGATGTGGGGCTCAAACTCAAGAACTGCAGGATCATGACCTGAGCTGAAGTTGGATGCTCAACCAACTGAGCCACCCAGGTGTCTCTCTCCCTCTCTCCTCTCTCTCTCCCCTTCTCTCCCTCTCTCTCTCTCTGTCTCTATGCGTGTGTG
The DNA here is from genome assembly GCF_023721935.1 of Panthera uncia. Classification (NCBI taxonomy): domain Eukaryota; kingdom Metazoa; phylum Chordata; class Mammalia; order Carnivora; family Felidae; genus Panthera; species Panthera uncia. The sequence goes on from NW_026058556.1 coordinate 25,979, forward strand.
TGTGTGTGTGTGTGTGTGTGTGTGTGTGTGTGTGTGTATTTTCTTTATATGTCATCTGTTTCATAAAAGTGAGCTGTACACGTTATATATGTACAAGGTTAGCTTAGAATGTTCACTTAGCAAATTTAATCTAGGAGGATTCTTATGTCACAGGTCTACAATAGTAAAATAGATGATGCAGATTTTTTTTTGTGCTTTCAATTTCCTTTGGATTTGAGGCTGTCGGCAAGGGTAGCTATCTTGCATCTGTCTTTTGGAAGGTAGTTGAACAGAAGCACTAAAAGCTCTTTTGAATGGTCATTTGGGGTATGTCATCAAAATGACAATTTGGGTTTATTTTGTTCTGTCTTGGAAAAGACATTCTAGGGGTTCATTTTAAAAAGCCAACATCCCAAATTATTCTATATTCTCTTCCTTTTCCTGTATGTTTCCAGACTCCAACAGACTTTTTACAAAGAGCCAAGTATGTGGGTCTAAGGAATATTTAGTTACAGGGTATAGGCATCATTTCTCACTCTATGAGACAATAGTATTTACTTGACCACTGTCTTCAAGTTTTCAGGTATCAACTTTTCTTTTCCTTCATCCAAGCCATTCAGTCCTCCAGGAATGCTGGGAAACCTTTAGGCTTAAAGAATGTAGAAACAGTGGATGGTGGGGGATTGCTTGGGTGGCTCAGTTGGTTAGGTGTCTGACAACTCTCGATTTCAGCTCAGGTAATGATCTCATGGTCTGTGAGATCGAGCCCCATTTCAGGATCTGCCTGCTTGAGATTCTCTCTTTCCCTCTCTCTCTGCCGTGCTCATGCTCACTCTCTGTCAAAATAAATGAAGTAAACTGGAAGAAAGAAAGAAAGAAAGAAAGAAAGAAAGAAAGAAAGAAAGAAAG
>NW_026058557.1:0-26505 GCF_023721935.1 Panthera uncia
CAGGGATGACCCCTCTGAAGAGTTGACATTTACATTTGGCCCAGAAGGAAGAGAAGGAAGAAGTCATTCAAAGATTAAGAGGGAAAGTACATCTCAGGCAGAGACAATAGCCTGTACTAAAAGGTTGGAAGTATGAAAACTCTCAATATGCCCACAGAGCTGAAAGGAGCTCACTGTGGTTGGAGGTGGGGGGGTGATATGGAGGAACATCAGGTGAATTGGAGAAGGAGGCAGATTCTGGCTTATACAGGAAGTTTGGATTTTATTCTGTGTTTAGCAGGTGGTTTTGAGCAGAGGAGCCATTTGGTTTAAATGTGTTTTGATAACTCCTAGAACCTGGGGGGTAAAGTTAAGACTGTATTTTATGTACAACATTTCATATTGCCGAGGCTATTTTATTTGTGATCTGGATGTGGGAATCTGGGTGTTGCCTATTTGAAGATGGAATTTAATGCCATGGGAATGGATGCGATCACTTAGGATCAGAGGATAAGAAGAAGAGAAGATGAATGACATCAGGAGAATATGGTCACAGAAGCACAGTTCCAGGAAAGAAATATCTAACTGAATCCAATTGTGAGAGGTCAAATGACAGGGGCTGCCACTTACCAACATGGAAGCTATAAGCAACCTTGCACAGAGCAGTCTCAGTGATCTGGGGAGATGTCAGTCAGGTTGGGGTGGGTCGAAAATATATTCAGAAGTAAGAGTAATTCTTTAAAGAATTATTCTTAGGAAGGGAAACAGGGAAAGGATGTTAGCTGTGAGACATTTGAAGTCAAAAGAAAGTTTCTCTTTATTCTTTGTGTAGTAGTGAAGGTATTAGAGCAATGCCATTGGGAATGATTGGAGAGGTAGATGTTTATGAAGCAGGAGAGAGGGGATACAAAGAAACAAAAGTTGAGAAGATGAATGGATCACACAGGTGCCTCTGGTTCAGTAGCACCCATTCCTGCTGGAGCAGGCAGAAAAGGACTTTCTTAATAGGCATTAAAGCCCTCCCAGAATCAGACTTGGAGACCATCCCTCCAAAGAATGACCTTCCAACCATCCTGAGGAGCTTCTGTAGTGAAATCCCACCCTGTCCCCTCTTGCTGCTTGCTGTTGGGCCTACACCCACACACTGAATCCCTGTCTCTGATGCCCCTGAAAGCCAGATGCTTCTGATGTCATCTTCAACAAAATGAAACATACAGGGTTTCTGCTTCCTGTCTGCTGTCTTCCAAATTGAAGTGAACCTGGTGGTTAACTTGGAGGTGACAGAAGGCCCATGCCTAACAAACCTGGGGGTGACCCCACATGCACATGCCTTGTTTGACCTTTGCTGCTACTACACAGTCTACTTTCAGATGATCTGGCAACACAAACACAGCATGGGTCTTTGCCAAAGCAACAGGCATTTCTACAAGACTAACAGCATGAGAGAAGACCAGACTCAAATGGCAAAAGTCAGAGGTACCCTTCAGAAGTGAGTGCATTAGCAGGAATGATGTGTTTTCTAGACTGTGTATGGAGAACTTTTTGGAATGACTTCTATTTTTTGTCACTGGTGGACCAGAGTGGGGAAAATGCTCATGTTACTTTGTCTGGTTTAGTTTGCAGATTATTCATATATTAAGAGTGAATGAGATCCAATTAAAGAACCCAAATTAATTAGCTTTTATATGTGGATATTGTCTTTGGAATATCTGTTTAACACTGTCAAAATGATTTAATTCTTTCTTAAAACAGATTTATTTTTATTTTTTCTTTTTTGGTGTTGAGCTCTGAAGCCTTTGGTGTTCAGTAGTGTGTAATGATCCCCCCATATAATAGGAGAAAATTGAGTTTCATGTATATATGCTTACTTTCTTGAAAGTCTTTTTATGTGTTGTTAAAAACAAGTTAAATGAAAAACTTAAATGTTTAAAAACACCCAGTTCTGTAAATGTTTAATATAACTATAATTTTGAATACCATGAACATATGTTTTATAGTCAGTAATTGTGGTATTAAATCAGCATAAGTTCTGTAGGTTTGCTTTCATCAAAATGTCTTTGAATGTTTAAAACTAATCTGCTGAGGCATGATTTCATAACTATATAAGATTCGGTGACCTGCAGTGTGAAATATTCAGATTACAGCCCCTGTCAGTGGTTTGGAGGGTGTTTGATTTCAAGGAAATGTCATGGCTCCCATGTTTTGCCATGGCTGGAGTAGAAGGGGTTGTTGGAAAACTCTGTGGAAAACTCTATAGAATCTTCTTCTTCCAAAAAGCACAGAAAGTACCTGGGAGATCATGGTGTCTTTAGCAGAAAACACATGCTTGAACAGTGAGTACTCTCAACAGTGAGGGTGCAGTAGGATTAAGCCAGAGATATAAGGTGCTCATAGTTAGCCAACAAAGCAGGCAGCCAAAATATTTCAAAACACATTTATGTGTTTGCAAAACTCAATTTATTTCTGTATTTAAAGAATATATTAATTTATAGATACAAAAATTAATGACTTTGTATAAGAAGGGCCCTGAATGAACAAGGCAATATTTCAGTATAGAAGAGCAGGGGATAAGAATATTGTGGGATTTTGGATTTTAAATAAGAGAAATCTAGACTAGATAAGCAGAGAGTTTATAGCTCAAAATGAAAAAAAAAATATTTTGCCAGTGTCTAAAAAGGAGGAACTGGAAGTTCATCTTAGATACCACAGAACAGTATTCTCTAATGTATTTATTTAACAATAGTTACTAAGCATATCTTTGCAAGGTGAACAAAATAGATCATGTCTTGTTCTCATGGAGCTTACATTCTAGCAGGAGAGGACAATTATTAAGTATTGTGATAAGAATTTTGAGAGAGTAAGCTAGCCAGTATAGAATGAATATGTACCAGAGACTGGTACATATTTTGCTTGACTCCTGAATGGTGTATTTAATTAAGGATGGCTGGTGGCCATGCTGCCTAGGAGAGAATAGGGATTAAAAGAAAGAATGCTTCTTTTTCCAGTGTTGACCTGTGTGCTAAGGGGATATTCATACTCTTTCCAGCAGAGCTAATGTTTTAGTCTCCCTCTTTGTTGCCACTCCCTGCTCAACCATGATGCATTTGAAGAAGGAGAAATGGGAGGAAAAGACAGGTGAGAACAAAACCAGACTTGGGAATTAAAAGTCTAGAGTAACCAAAGATGAATTTGATTTTGTTTCTCATTATTTTTCTTTTATTATAAAATATGATTTAAATTTTAATCCAGATGTGTAGATTTTCTTGGATCTCTCATCTTTGGATGACCTTACCTTATTCATAATTTCTATTCTAAATGTCCTTACAAGTACTGTGAGCAAATTTCTTGAATTTACTCACAGTGTCTTTAACAAAAGTTACGGTAGCTTACCCCTTTAAGTTCATTCATTCATCAGACATGCCAAGTGGCAGGTGCTGTGCTAGACCCTCAGTGTACAAAGGTGAGTAATACAAAGATGACTTTTGGCAATTTCTTTAAGCAGCGTTCACTGAGAAAAACAAGTTACAGCATAATGGGACAATGGACTTGATAGTACAATGTTATTATAGAAGCATAGAGTAGGAAATGCTTAACTTTTTTTGTGACTGGTATTGACCCAGAATTACAAACATGTTTTGGTCTTCATAGGAAAGTAAATGAGAGAGGAGAGAACACTGGGTAGAGAGAATTTCAGCTCAGTCTGCATGCTGGTCAGTGTTCAATCCATCCCTCAATTTCCTCTTGTAGGCTCTGTATTACAGTGGGAGAGCTGGGTGTGCTGTTCCTTGTCTCCTGGGTATTCTGGTTCCGGCTGGCTTTGGCTAATGGGAGACACTTGGGGAATGAGATGGGGGAAGCTGAGGCAGAAATGAATATCTTTCCTTTTCTCCAACTCTGCTTCAGGCAGTGTCTCTGGCAGTAGCTGTATCTCTTTTCCGGCTTCAGTTCCTACAAGTCTACCCCTTCTTCCCTAGTCTCAGTTTCAGGGTGAACTGCTTTATGGCTCCAGCCCTTGCTGGATGGCTTTCACTACTGCATTCTGGTGATGCCACCTCTCCTTCTGTGTCTACAGCTATAGGGGTAATAGTCTTAATGCAGTTGTTATTCTTTGGGTTGACTCTTCATCCTGTTTGGCTTCTTAACTTTTATTACTGGGTAACTAATTGCCTATATTAAATTTCCTCTGTGGAAATGCCTAGAGTAGTGACTAATAGAGTAACAAATGCTATGTTCAAAGCACTCTGCTTTTCTGATGAGTACAGACAATATTCTAGGTCTGAAAGAATGACCCTTCTAAAGAGGCCCTGCCTTTGGTAGAACATTTTGAGCAGGTTTATTTCTGCATCTTTAGAACAGCCTTCCTGATTTTTCCTAGTGGATCTTCATCAATTCCTGCGGCTCTGTCCTCAAAATGTATTTAGACCATGTTGCTTTTGCTTACCTTTCCTAAAATATTACTTCATGATTGCATTCCCTGCTGACACTGGCCCCATATTTATTTTAGCTGGCTGGAACTTTGATGATCTGCCCCCTCCCTTCCTGGTCTTTGACCATAGTTGTCTTTCACCTTTGGTGTTCTCAGTGATTGTATTAATATTTGGCTGAAAGCTTTCCTGCCTCTCTATTGGTCACAAGTTTTGACACAGTAAAAACAAAATACTACTTTATGACCTCATGAGTCACTCCATAAAAACCTGCCTATATTGCAATCCATTTTGAAGCCATTCTAATGAACTATTATAAAGTTAGAGTGGAAGGAACCCAGAGCAAGCTTGAGTTGTTTTCCTGGAACTGATATAGGATAGGGACAGGAAAGGATAGAATCATAATACTTGCCCTCCCATCTCACTGAATTGTTTAGAAGGCCAAAACATAGATGAATAGTATAATAATACTCAACTCTTTAAGTACACTATTAAATTCTTACAACAATTCTGTGAGGTAGTTGTAATTCCAGGTGAGAGAACTCCAGCTGAGAAGGGCCAAGTGACTTCTCCAAGGTCATATATGAAATAAATAGATGTGGAATATCTGGAATTTCCACCCTATTTGCCTTCAATACTCATTTTTTTTTTCCTACTCTACCTGGATGCCTCTGGAATGTGAAAAGATTATTCATCAAAGTATTTTAGGGAAAAAGATGTGTTATGTACTACACAAATTCTGGAGCATAGCGGTAGACATTATCATCCTTCTTTGAATTAAGGCTGTCACATACCAGAGAAAATAACCAACAGATTAATTGTTCTCTCTAAACAGCTGGCATACTTAACCATCTGAACTATTTCCTGAGTGAAAGCATTTTATTTTTTAATAATCTATGTCACATCATTGGCTTTGGCTGTGCAGTCTTTCTTCTTAGATCTTTAGCTATTGACCCTAGTGAGAGCAGAAGTCCATTTGATCTCTTGAGCCTGCACACAGATCCACAGTGCTGTGAACAAAGAGCAAAGCATGCAATAAACTGTGTTAGGTGACAGTTCTCTGCAAATCAGGGTAATCTAGCTGTCCGCTGTTTGCTTTAAGGGTTCAATGAAATGCATTGGCTTAAGTTTTGCTTTTGTTGTATCACAAAAAGGACACTATGAACTTTCAAAGACATGCTAAAACAGTCATTCAAACCTTTTCCCATATTTTACTGCATTTTGAGTGTTCTGAAAACATGTTATGTTGCATTTTGACTATCATTATTCTTCCCGTTATGTTTATTGCTGTTCATTCAGATTATAGTTTCAAGCTGAAGTGCACCACACTGTTAGCGTGTAGACGTTAAGAGAAAGGATATTTTTCTTCACTAGCTTTCTGATATCGTTGAAAATTCTCATGCTGTCTCTCTTTCTTGAATGTGCAGAGAAATGAATAAAGATAATTTAGTGAAAATTATAAAAAGTATTGAGTTTATCGGTGGCAGTGCACTGTCAAAAAAACACCTGCCTATTTTAGGGCAATGAAGAGAAGCCTGTTTGTCAGCTTAGCTTGATGAGAGCACTCTGCTTCTTCATTTTGCAGGGAGGGAAACAGCTGTAGTTTCCGGGGCTCCATAATAAAACATTGATTTCATTCGGGCATTTATTAGCTACCAATGACAAAATTGCAAGTCTCTTGGCTACATATTTCTTTCTCTTTTGTCTTTTTTTTTGTAATAAGATGAGAAGGGTGGAAACATAATTATTACCATTTTCCACTCCTATTCATCTTTAGGAATTTCATCAGAGAACTTGCTATTAAATTTTTATGCAGTAGAGTTCTTCTGGAGCAGTGCAAAGTGGGCAGCGGAAGGGAGCTATGTGGAAATGGGGCATCGACCATTGATTTTCTAATTCCTTTGAATTGTCCTGGATGTTTCACTTAGACCTACCTTGTACATTTTGATTTATGTTTACAGGTAACCAAAGTAATCATTGAAGCTGGAGTGTTTGTTGGCCAATCCTAGCCAACTTGATGGCAAGTGTTCCTGGAACAGTAGATTTCCAGCTGCTGCACTGGAAATAGAGAACTGACAAGAGGCAGTGCTAATCTAGAGGAGAAAGAGGAAACTAGTAAGAAACTGCATTTCTGGAGTGGTTGCTCAGAGATTAACAAAGAAGGCCTCTACCAGGAGCAGATAGTAGTCTAGCACAGGGATTATCAAACTATTTCTGTAAGGGCCAAATCATGTTTAAAAAGGGGTGGGGGATGCTTTGCGGGCCATAGGTCTCGGTTTAAACTATTCAACTTTACCATTGTAGCATGAAAGCAGGTGTAGACAGCATATAAGTGAAATGGTTGTATCTTTGGCAAATTAGTAGATTTCAGGTTTGTGTTGTTGTTTGTTAAACATTTCTATAAACTTAAGAGTATTTCTAAGGTTGTGGAGGTGGAGAGGACAGTGCCTGACTAATATAATTCCCCACTCCAAGTATTTTGATTGGAGATTTGGCAGAAATCATGCTATCTCCTAAAGTGTGAGTGACCTGGGTCATTAGAACAATATGAAAGCTATAGACATTTATTTTTAGAGTATCCTGTTTATAGTACATTCATTAATATGCAGTTACTTCCAAAATGACTTTCCTACCTTTAGTCTCTGTCTTCTTGATGTCTCTTACTTTGTTCCCAGGGTTTGAGAATCATTCTTATTAGATCACTACCCTATTTTAACCTTTAATATATCCTCATTGCTTATAGAATAAAATACTTTCTTCAGTCTGTCATTCAGAGACTTCTGCAACTTGAATCCAACCTGTCTTCCCAGCTTTATCTTTAGCTTTACCCTTTATAAGTTGTTGCCACCAAGTGATTTTTTGCTACACCCAAGCATATCCTGACCTTGGTATCTCTAGGTGGTTATCAGGCTGGTCCCTCTGTCCCTTCTGCTTGATCTATCTTTGAAAAGTCTACCTGTATCCTTAGTCTCCAAGGAAGGTAATGATAACACAGTGCCACATGTAATTATAACTAATTACTAAAAAAATTAGGTAAGTTATCTTTTCTTTGCAAATATATAAAATTTAGGCTTTTATTTAATAATAAAACTGGAGAGCTCAAAATTATAGCAATTTAGAGTGTCAAATTTGGCCCAATTGAGCTGAGAAGGTATAATAAAGATATCATACCAATTTGAGCAAATTGCTGTTTTTATCTGTTAATACTTTTCCAATGTGAAACCACCCCCGTGTGAAGACTAGTAGCTCTCCTCCATAAGTTATGCAGACTGTGGAATGATGCACTATTACTGGTGTTTTCAGTTTAAATAGTAATAATTATATCTAAGATATAGTTGTATCAGATAGCAATAACATAAAGAGCTACTAACATGCAGGCCTGCCACCAAATAACACTTTATTTCAACAAAATAAATCTGGGTTAATGATGGAATCCTTTCTCCTCTCATTTCTAAATAGCCTAAACATTCAAATAAACTAATCCCAAAAGAACAAAATGTTAGCACTGAACTTCAATGCCTCTCGTAACTCATAAAATCCCTTCCTACTTAGCTAATGTAATTTTGATTTTTCAATCGATATATTACTAAAGTCACTACTAAAATTCATATTCTACACAAGCTATATTTCCGTGTGGGACATTCCTGCCCATTAAAATCAGCATGCAGTCCATGGGATAGCTAGCAAAAAGCAAGCTCTGTGTTGTATCTGTTTCCTCCTCCTTCCAGATGTTCCTGCAAAGAACAATATCTATTTCACAATTGTTTTATGTATGAAATGAGATCACTTATGCACAGGGATTAGAATAATAGATGGATAGCATCTAGTATAGACTCAAGATAATGTACCTAGAAATACTTCAACAGAATATAGTAGCTGTAATAAAACAATAAAACAGTTCCTATTTCCACATCAATTCAAAACCAATACAACAGCTTTCATAAAGCTAAGTTAACTTTAGCGTTTTGAGACCTACGGCCTTAGCCTATACATTGTCATTCCTAGAATACCCTGGTAGCTTGGGTCAAAGGAAACATACTGCTTTGACTCCAAGGAACCTGGAAATGTTCCATACCTCTGCAGCTAATAAGTACAGATGAAAGGCTGGGGAAGCTGTAACTCTCTGAATCTTGTAATTGAGTATTACCAGCCTATTCATTTTGTTGGCAGGACTTGATTTAGAGGTGAGAAAATTTGTTTAAAATAACACTTTGTTCGTACAAACCAAAGAAGGTGTATTGTATAATCCTATTTTCCAATATTCCACCCAGGGAGAGTCAAAGGCAGTAATTTGGAAGGAGACCATGAAACAGAGATGAGTAAACTGTTAAGCATAAGTTAATCAGCATCTGTCATTGGGAAGAACACTTGAGAGAGGGGAGGAAGAACCGAGAGAACTAAAACATGGTGAACTAGAAATGGGTGGGGACAGGTGACAGATGGTAGGATTCCCAGTGAAATTTAAATATGTTTATTCTACCTTATTACAGATGGGTCCTTTCTGATGCTCTGTGTACAGAATGCTGGAGTATCAGTGCCCCAGGCTATTGTTCCCATGACACAGTTCAACTGGTCTAACTCAGGTCTGTGTTTACATCTGTAACTATAGTGAGGATGGAGGGTGAAGTAATATTAAAAAGATAGTTACAGATCCACTCTGTGTGAAGGTGGCAATTTTGGAGAAGAGGTTCATTTTGATAGGAGTATAGTCCTCAAAATATTTCTCCCAAATTCTTCATTTAGAATAGTGACTAGCACATAGAAATGCTTGTTGAAATTACTTGATTTCTAATAATTTCCCTCATTTTGGAATGCATGCAACTTAATAGTATGAAACTAATAGTTTTGAAATTCTTCCTGTAGCTTTCAATTTAGCCTGTTAAGCATATATGACATGTAGAGTAATCTTCAAGGGTCTCTGGGTCTAATCAATAAAGCTATGGATGCTTCCTCCAATGAGTGGTATGAAACATTCACAAATAATTGTGAACAATAGATAAGATGTTAAGAACCCTGGGAGAGATGTTATAGTTTATCAGAGGAAGAAAATCACATCTATTTGGTACCAGTAAGAAAGTCTTCATGAATGTGGTACCATTTGAACTATATCATGTAAGACAGGTTGGGTCACAAAAATTGAAACTGAAAATTGGGAGACAGAAGACATTCTAGATGGAAGGAAGTGTATGAAAATGATGTGGGTATGGAAGGCTCTGAAACACGAGTATGATTTAGAAAATGACACAGGTTTACTAGATCACTGATACATAAGAAAATGTTAAAGCAAGATATTGGTATAAAGTTTGGTAACTAACTTGTCCAAAGCCTTGGATAGCATGTTTTGAAATCTAAACCTCTTAAATTTCGATGTCTGCTTGCCTTTATTTTGACCTGAAAATAGGGAAAAGGTGATACCTCAGGGAGGGAGGAATTGGAGAGAGAGAACCTGCACCTACTAGGCTTTTTCAACCTCAGCTGGCTGCTAAGCCAGTAAACAAGGATAGAAGACCATTAATATCAGCAGTGCTTCACAGAGACAACACATGATATTGATTAATAGTAACTATTGATGTGAGATGGCAGGGTTCCCCTGACATGTTATCTTCAAGAAACATGAAATAGCCTAGGTAGAACTAGGCTTCTTGGAAGGAGATTTTCTGTCATGTTCTGTTGGAATAGCACTTTTATACCAATTAAACAGAACATAGAAAAAGATTCCTCAAAGTGCTGTTTAAGAGAAATATAAAGGAAAAATTGGAACAAGCATTTGAATCTCAGAACATCAGCAGGTGAATTCTTTCCCAGAAGGAGTTGAAGGCTGCCTTCAACCTGTCACAGAAAACCTGCTGAGTTGACATGCCAGAGGGATGAGAGAGTCCATCACTCAGGTCTAGGAAGATAAACCCTGTTCGATGAAAAGGCCTCATAATATCAGATTGTTCTTTGTTTTAATGTATAGTGAACCTCTGAAACTTCTTGAAGGAAGGAGATATAAAATAAAACACAAGGGGTCATATTAACAGAAAATAGAACAAGACTATTCTGAGAGCCAATTGTGATACCGTGGAGAAGTGTCATTTGACTTGCTCAAAAAGAGTTGACAAAATGGTCACTTCTGAATTGAAATTGGGAATGAGAAGCTAGTGGGGTTTTCTTTTGAAAATTGCCCAAAAGCATAAAATAAAACCAGAAATAGAAATGTAATCTTTATCTCCTATAAAACAAGAGGTAGCTGAGACTCTGGGCTCTCAATTTGGAGGAAGGGTTGCTTGAAGTTGAGATGTCAAACGAGGTAGAGGAGAGCTCTGCCCTGCAGACCTCAGAGCCCTAAGTTGCATGCCTTGACTTACAAAACCACCATTTCTTATTGATAAGAGTCTAGAGAGACTAGTAATTCCTTCCCTTATACAGACCTCCTGAAAAAAATGTGGTCCAGAAAAAAATATTGCTTTAAAATATGAGTGATTACCCAAAGAGCAGTTGATTGACACCATATCCAACCAATAATAGAAAACAAAGAAGCAGTGGAATGTCAAACAAATAGAAAATCAAGCATGATCATAAGTTAGTTAGATAATTGTGCATTGTGATCAAATATTGTGACAGATTTTAAAAAGTAGTTCTGAAACAATTATCAATATAGAATAAGAGAATAATGAACAAATAGAGCTCAGGGAAGACATGGTGAAACAATAGAAGATAAAATATGGAGATCTTAGGAAGAAATGAAAAACAATAACTTATCAAAGTGAAGTGAAAAGTATAAGTACAGTAAAAGTCACTGCTAGAAAGATTGGTGGGCATGAGGAACAATATTGAAAGGAACAAGCACTGGAGAAAGAAGTTTGGACATGGATTTTAGGTAAACAGTAGACATAAAGCATAACATCTCTAAGAGGAGTGAAATAATGGAACAATTTCATGTTTCAACATGTAACTGAACATCTTTCAGAGATTAAAATTAAACACGAAGAGTTGATCAGTAAAATATTTTTAAATTGCAAAGATAAATATATTTTAAAAAGTGATAGTGACTGGAGGATAGATGTATATTGCTTAGGTGTAATATATCATAGCAGTAGAAGTCCTGTTTAAAATTAATAAACTATCATGGCTCAGCCAGTTAAAGGCCCTTCTCTTGATTTCAGCTCAGGTCATGATTTCACGTTTCATGAGTTTGAGCCACGTTTTGGGCTCTGTGTGGAGCTTGCTTAGGATTTTCTCTCTCCCTCTCTCTCTGCTCCTACCCCTCTCCTACCTCTCTCAAATAGATAAAAGTAAATTGATAGACCAGGAAAATAGTTGATGCTGATCATATAGAGCTGTGTTGTCCAATACAGTAGCCATAGAGTCATATGTGACAATTTAAAATTAAAATAAATGTAAATTTAAGTTTGATTTTAAGCCACATTAGCTACATTTCATGTGTTCAATAGCCACATGCAACTAGTGGGTATCATATTAGAGTAGAAATATAGGATATAGTCAAAGATTGACAAACTCATGCATGCTGTAACATGGATGGATTGTGAGGACATTATACCAAGTGAAATAAGGCAGTTCCAAAAGGACAACTACTGTATTATTCCACTTATGAGACACTTAGAGTTGACAAATTCATAGAGACAAAGTAGAGCGGTAGTTGCCAAGGGCGGGTGGGGGAGAAGGGAATGAGGAGTTATCATATCACGGGTATGACTTTCATTTTGCAAAATGAGAAGAGGTCTATAGATAGATGGTGGCGATGGACATGAATGTACTTAATGGAATTGAACTCCACTTAAAAATGGGTAAGGGGCGTCCAACTCTTGATTTTGGCTCAGGTTGGGATCTCACAGTTTGTGGGGCTGCGCTCTGCACTGATGGCATGGAGCCTGCTTGGGATTCTCTCTCCTCTCTCTTTCACCCTCCCCTTGCTTGTGCTCGCTCTCAAAATAAATATTAAAAAAAAGTAAAAATGGGTAAGATGGTCATTATGTGTAATTTAAAGTAAAAAGTAAAAGAACACGTAAGAAAAGCTACAGAAAATTTAAAAAGTTTAGTCTACAAATTGAAATTCCTTAGCATGTTTAGGAAAAATCACAGAGCATCAATAAACTAGAAATATCTTTGTAAAGTTAGCGGGTTTAAAATAATTTGAGGGGTATCCAGACAAAAAGAACACATTTCCTAATAAGGGAAATGTGTCAGGCTGACCTCAGACTTCTCATCTGGAATGTTTTCTGAATACAGATTAGCAATGTGTACAAAGTGCTAGAAAAAGAAAATCTGTGTGATCCAGGAATTTTAATAAGCTAAATGGTCATTCAAATATAAAGTTAATCAATAAACTTCTAAGCTAAAAGAAGTTGGACAATACTGTTCCAATTAGTCTTAAAATCCAGTTCCCTCTCTGCTACCTTAGTCGCCCAGTGGCTGAGGATCTGTCTTGTTCTCGTCTATGGATTTTCTTCTTGTTCCCCTATTAACTCTGTTTCTAGCCCCTAAGCCCTATTTTCTCCAAAACTGGATCCCTAAATATGTTTGCTGTCCTATGAGAAATCAACATGCCATCTTTCTGAGTTTCTTCATTTTTCAGTTCATTAATGACACGGGCTTTTATGTCGGGACTTTGTTTCAGTGACTCTTGACCCTTATTAACTCACATTTGGCTTCAATACCTAGCCTCAAATTTCAATCCCTGTCAATTCCTAGAATAAGTATCCTTTATCCTTGCTTCTATCTTATTCTCAACTTCACCTACCAATCCCTGGCTCTCAAACGTTGACTCTTCCTAGAATGGGCTGGGCCACGTCTATTAATATGTTCCTTTCTAAAACTTGTTTTCTCTGGTTCCCAGCACAGGATCAGATAGCAATATCATAAATGAATTTGGATAAAGATGATCATGATTTCTGTGAAGGTCTGTCTCCATAAAGGTAGAATTTACATAACTTTATAAGGAAAATGTCAACACTATTACAATCAGGTCAGTGCCTAAATAATAGAGACTGCTTTCCACAGATGAACAATGCAATCTTAAATCATTGCTTACAGGTCTCATCATCACTAAAAAAGAATTTATGTGAGTTTGTGAATATATGTATTTTAATGTTTAAATTTGGGTTAAACATTCAAAGGTTGTCAAGCCCACACATTTATCTATTGGGGGCCATAGCATTGATGGCATTGCTTTATTTGACCTGTAATTAGACTGTAAGTGATAATATGACCCGGGACATAAAGTTGAGACTAAATGAAGAAATGTAGAGACATAACCTGAAGCAGTGAAGACAGATGTGGGTGAGGCAGCACTAGAATAAGTACTTATAGAAGATAAATGAAATATGTGAGTTAACTTATAAAGACCTATAAGACAGGTTCCAGCATGACATTACTAAAGTAATTATAAATGAGGAAACAATATTTAGCATAATGATGTTTATGACTCTTGATTTTGGCTCAGGTCATGATCTCACTGTTGGATCGAGCCCCATGTTGAGCTCTGTGCTGACAGTGCAGAACCTGCTTGGGATTCTCTGTAGCTCGCTCTCTGCCCCTCCCCCACTAACACTCACTCTTTAAAGAGAAAAAAGTATGATTCTAAATAGAAATTTAATTCTAATAGCAAGGTTTCCATATTGTACACTTATCCACATCTCTAGTCTCTGTTCTGATGGCTAGAGTTTTATAACGTTCCCTATTTGCCTGAATCTCTAACTCAATAATAGAGATTACATATAATCTATATGTATAATCTCTCTATATATAATCTATAATTTATGTATATAATCTCTATAATATTAATGGTTCATTGTTTTCTGTTTGTTTTTAGCAATTGATCGCTACTTTTTAACTTGACAGAGTTTTTGATAACCGCTAAGTTATGTAGCTAAACTTTAGATTCAGCAACCTAGAATCAGATGAATACATTAGACCTGATAAGCAATGCAAAATCCAAAAGCATTTTCTGTACTGGG
The DNA here is from genome assembly GCF_023721935.1 of Panthera uncia. Lineage (NCBI taxonomy): Eukaryota > Metazoa > Chordata > Mammalia > Carnivora > Felidae > Panthera > Panthera uncia. The sequence continues at coordinate 14,363 of NW_026058557.1, forward strand.
CATGCTCTGTCAATGTTATATGTACTGATGCAGGTATTACTGAAACTCTGGGCTTTCCTGGCATTCCCTAGGCACAGTTCCTTAGGCTGGGACCTTGCAGTGTCCTCTGTGTAGGCTTTAATGATACCTGAGGCTGGCAGAGCCGATTGCTGTCTGTTCTGTCTTAGTTTGGGTTCCCCTGAAAGCAAAGCCTGAGACAATGACTTGGTTATATATAATTCACTTAGGTGACCACAGGTAGCAGGAATGAGGGAATGGAAAGAAACATGACAGGGAATCCATTAGTGATGTCACTGCTGTAGGCAATATGCGTTCTAATTTACAAAAACGTCTGCAAAACAAAGGATCCCTGTAAGAAATATCTATGTGAAAAATGGGAGTCTGAGTGTTTACCTGCCATCCCCATTGGATGAAATACTCCCATTCTCTGCAGAATCTTCTACCTTTCCAGACTGCCCTTGGTCACATTGGAATGGTTTTCTGCCCACTATTTTGGTTGAGGCATCCTCTCCAGCCTATTCACAGGGGAGCCCATTCAATAGATCAGTGACCATATTTGAAGTGCCAAAACCTCTAATTGCACCTTCTACTAGTTTTTGTATTCACCCTAACCAGTCTGTTCTTACTTATGTTCAGGGCCATTCAATGAGGAGGGAGATAATAGGATTTCTTACATCTTTGTTTCCTTGCATGTCTCCTTTCAAGACCTCCAAGACAACAAAAGATGGACAATTCCATGATACTTATGAGTATACCATTGCCCTATACTGTTCAAATGCTGGAATTACTATCCAGCTAAAAGCTTCTAACACCACTGTGATCAGAGTCTTAGTTCTGAGATGCTTCCACCCACTAGCATTTGATAGACTTTCCCATTTGTCAGGTGATGATCTAGGTCCAGAACCCCACCCCAAGGATCTGTTCACCATGGGCATTCTGAGAACCAACTGCCTTAGTTTAAGTTCCCTGGGAAGTGCAGCCTAAAACAAGGTCTTGTGTGAAGTAGTTACTCTGGGAGAAGTCACTCCAGGAAACAGAAGGGAATGAGTGGGAAAAAATGAGATAGGAACTATTAATATGTTGTGTTATTGAGGACTCTGCAGTAGGCAAAAAGGTTCAATTCTGCTGGTACCTTGAGACCGTTCAATGAGTTGAACAACTGGTTGCTGCAAGTTGTATTGAAACCCTGTGTAATAATAATGAGAGATAATAAGAGACTAAAGATTATTAATAAACAGGCTAAGTGTAAGAACCAGGGACCTTCCAAAGTAGCCTATAAAGACTGCTTTATTACCTATGGGCGTTCCAGAGCTCAGTGACCCTTGAATGCTGAGAGGAGACTGGTCTCACAGAATGCCAGGGATGTGGTGGGAAAAAATCTGGGAACCCGAAAGATAAGAGACATTTACATGGATGTTTCTGAGGATGTTTATTCTATAGCATCTTCAAGATTCTTTGGTGAGCAAAGGTGCCCCCCCCGCCTTCCCGCTAAGGGCTAGCACTTCTGCTGACCTGATAGGTGCTACTGATACTGGTCATGCCTTACCCTTTAGAAAAGCCCAGCCCAGTATACTTCCCCCCAACCTTTTCTCCTTTGCTATGGTCAGACTGGCATAGCAGGCTGGGTGGCTCTCCCTATCTTACTTGGCTTCTGCTCTGTCTTTTCACCTAATGTAGTCTTTGTGCATTTAATCCTGTCTTGGCATCTGCTTGTTGGAGGACCTGGACTGCTACATAGAAAGATTAAGAAAAGCGAGGCTATTGAGAGAGAACAAAATCTCATTAAGAAAAACTAGACAAAATTGTTTGACTTGACATCATCTAGGAGCCAGCAAAAGGAAAAGAGAGTTTAAAACAGAAAGGAATATTCTAAAGAGAGATGACAAAATAATCATGAGCCAAAAAACAGAGTTAGAAAGATGTTCAACAAGTAAATGGGATATCAATGAAGAGAAACAATAAAACAAAACAAAACAAAATGAAACAGAAGTCTACAGAAGCTGGCCTCCTAAGACAAAGTCCTGTTCCGTAGAACAGGGAGATAGTGATTCAGTAGAAGAGGACATGGGTCTGAGTGAGTGATTGTTCCTCTACAGAAATGGAACTGTGTATCTGCATCAGTTGGGTCCTTTGTGTGATTTGCTAGTGCCATACTGATTTATCTCCAATCTGGAGGGATAAAGATTTGAGCTACATATGATTATAAAACATCTTAAGTTATAAAACATCTTAAGTTAATACTATTATTTACATCACGCACATGGATAACTGGTTTGTTATGATGAAATCTATTAATCAAGCAGTTTTTTTCTGAGATATTTCAGAATGGTGAAAGGCTGCCTGCATCTACAGCAGGCATGCATTGTTCTGTCTCTAAGAAGTTCACTTACATATCCATAGAATTTCATTCATTATGGTAATAGAACAATATAAGAAATGTACTGGTTGCAGGTTCACAGTGGCTGAAGTATCCTGAATGCTATTAAAATCTCAAATATGTGATGTATCTATCTATGGTATTGTTTGTTGATGTGAGAAATGAACTTTCTTATAGTTACAACAGGAGTTGAGCTTTAGAGGAAATAAGTCTTGGGGTGCCTGGGTGGTTCAGTCGGGTAAGCGTCTGGCTTCGGCTCAGGTCATGATCTCACTGCTCATGAGTTTGAGCCCCGCATTGGGCTCCCTACTGACAGCTTGGAGCCTGGAGCCTGCTTTAGATTCTCTCTCCATTTCTCTGCCCCTCCCCTGCTCATGCTCTCTCTCTCTCTGTCTCTCTCTCTCTCTCTGTCTGTCTCTCAAATATAAAAAAATAAACTTAAAAAATAAAAAAAAGAAGTCTTTAAGCCATGTACTTGAAATTTTCTGTAGCTTTTGTATACCTTTAAAAAATTGAAGAATAAACTAATAGTTTTGGTGTTGATGGCTTATTAGGCATTAATTAAAGAAACAAGATTTCAAATAAAATGGTCTCTGGCAGTAAATAGTGGACTATTTTATATGCTGTTATTTTATATAACGTATTAGAAAAGTCTTTCATCACATATTATTCTCTATCAATACTAATAAAAGATATCTGCCTGTCCAGGGTCCATCTTTAAGGTAAAGGTATAGCTAGTCCTGATTTTTAAATTTGGACTTGGTTTAATTTGCATTAAGAATAGTATTGAAAATAAAAGGATATTTCATTTTAAATTAACCTTTTCTTGCTTTTAAATAAAAGACAAGGCCTGATAATGAACTTTTTTTAGTTGATCTCAAGTTGGATCAAACAAAAACAATTGTATCAGTGACAATGATAACATAAGTTATTTGAACTGCTCTTTTACCTGTTAGTCACAAAAGACTGTTAAGGCATTTTTCCCCCCTTTGGTATATTTATTTGTGGCAGAAGAGTGCAGGTAGTATTCACATATAGGATATCTCACAACTCTATTGCAGAGTAGACTCTTAGAGGGCACAAATCATATAGCATTGAGACCATCTGCAAGTGCATTCCAAAGATCATCTAGTCTCATTATATCTGCTTTCTCCTTCCTCCCAGTTTGAGGCTAAGCCTAAATGTTTATTACACTCAACAGGAATTTTTTCTTCCAAGTAACAGATTTCCATGATTCTAACTCTTTGGGGAGAATTCTCCTTACCAAGTGGTGTTTGTTTGGAGGTGGAAGGAAAAGGTGGGGGATGTCTAGTCCTAGAAAAAAAATTGCTTTTGAATTGCTGAAAAAGATGAAATACTTCATTTGTTCTTCAGAGGAAATAAAATCATTCTGAAATAAATAATAAAGAGTGGGTACAGTAAATACTTTATTCTGTATACTAAATTTGAGTGCAGGTGCAATTAAATCCAAACTGTTGGAAGAGTAATAAAAATTCCTATTCACCTACAATAGCAATGCTTTCATGTCTCGCCCCATCATTCTTGTGGCAGCAAAGCAAGTGAGTAGAATTACATATTGCTTTGTGACACCGTATAAAGTAGTGGCAATTTTTGAATGCAAATAATTCAGGTCTTTTCTTCCCCCATGTGTGGCTTGGCATGTATGCAAGTGAGACACTAAACATGTCAAAAGAAGTTTATGAGAAAAAACAATGTCGATTGTTCTCCTTTCTGGAGTGGGGAAGAGTGTGCCTGAAAATATTGGGACCACTCATCCATTTACATTGTAATCTATAGAATCTTCCAAAAGGTCATTTAGTGCCTTCAAATAAACAACTATGAGAATGACAGCTGAAAATCATACTTGAGACAAAGATGTAGAAGTGTTCTTAATAATAAAACTGAGAATTCAAGTTCTGAAAAGTTCGTGTGCTTTGTACTGAAGAAGAGGCACATAGGAACCTTTGCATTAGGCATTAGGATTCACCCCCATCCTGCACCAGCCAAAATGTGGGAAGGTATTTGGAAGGTAATATATGAAGACATAGAAGTCTGTAGTAAAATGTGTCCTATCTAGAATGATGTGGAGAGAAACTATCAAAATGGAGTGAAACACACCATCATTCCCGACCTGAGGTGGGGCGGGGGGGGGAGTTACACCCCCAAAAATCTCTCTGGATACAATGTGGGTTTATTTAATATCCATGGCTTTGCCCATGAAAAATTAAACCCATGCGATTACCCTGTCCATCAGACTTTTCATAGAGAAGTCCGGTGGCATCTGAGTGCTTCTCTGTGTGTGATGGATTGTACATGCCATGGAGCTCAGGCTCACTGCCACGTCCTTTCTGAAAACACTGTTATGTGACTTTGGCAACTGATTTCCATCACACCGTCTCTGAATAGGCCCACCCTCAAAGGACAGAGACTTGCCCTGAGAAGGAGCTGCTGGCTCTGAAAGTAAACATCACAGAGGAGTTTCAGAAATATTTTTGAGCAATTGCGCTATCATTAGAAAAAGTCTATTTTCACCCAGGGTGGTTATTTTGAAGGGGCCAACACTCATTAAAGGGACTAGTGTCTATTTGCTGAGAGAAAGCCCTCCAAAATCGTATTCAAATGCACTCAAAAATGAAATAAATATATAAATCACCCAGGCTTAAGTGAAGTGAATCTGCCTTTATTTAACTTCTGCATTTGTAACTTTTATGAAGTGTATCTCATGTTGCTTGTTACTTTTTCATCTGAATTCCCTGGTCAGGCTCCAGTCATCACTTGAGGGACAAATGTAGCAGTCATATAATGGTTTTTTAAAGACTGTTATTATGTTGTCTTTGAACCGCAGCCACATATGTCTTTCCTGTGATTATTTCTTTTTCTGTATAATTTGGAAATGCTTCAGAGATGAGGTTTTTTTTGTTTTGTTTTGTTTTTTTTTTTTGGTTTTTTTCTTAAGAGCATAGTGTTTTCTCAGCTCTCATTCTGTCTGAACTCCGTACAATGTCAAGGGCTTATCCTAAATTTCTTTTTCCCTCATTCTTCACATCAGCAAGCTCTGCTGCGTCTACCTCCCAAACATCTCTCCCAAATCCACTGCTCCCTGCCTCCATCTCCACCACCTTTGTCCAAAGCACTACCATCTTTTAACTGGTCTGGGTTTATGCAATAGTCTTCTTAGTTCTCTTCCTGCTTCCACCCTTCCTCTCAAACCCTTCTCCACACAAACTACCTGCTGCATTATGCTCTTAACATGTTGTAGATTGGGGCATGTTACTCTCCTGCATAATCCTCCCATGTCTTCTCATTGCACTCAGAAATTTGCAACTTGGGACCTTGCTCTCTGCTTCTCCCTCCAACCTCCTTTCAAACCATTTTCCACTAAGTTGCTCACAATGACTTTAGAAACACCCCTTTTCTGTCTCTGGATTTGGCCTGGTTTCCTCTGGCTGGAATACTCTTCCCACTGAACCTCCCATGGCTGGCTACTTCTTGGCCTTCCAATACTAGTTCAGATATCATAGCTTCAGAGAGCTCATTCCAGGTTGTCATTAATCTAAATCTCTCATTATTCTAAATTAGCCACCTAGTTACTCTCCATTATATCACCAGACTTGAATTCTCCATAATACTTACTACTGATTTTTTTTTCTTCACATATATATATTTTCCTACTACACACACATCTCTCCCCACTAAAATTGAAGGTCTCTGGAACAGTCTATTCGTCTGTCTGATCTTGGGAATGAAAATTAATATTTCTGAGTATTCTTTCCAATCCATAGAACAGGCTACTAATAGTGCCTACTTCCAACATTAAATGAGGTAATGATTGTAAAATGTTTCAAATTGTGCCTGGGTGTAGCAAGAAGAAAGTATATGCTGCCTATGTATCTTTTATTAAGACTTTATTTTTTTAGAGCAATTCTAAGTTCACAGCAAAATCAAGGGGAAGGTATAAAGATTTCCTGTATATTCCCTGTCCCCACACATGCAAGCCTCCCCCATTATCAACATCCTTCATCAGAATGGTACATTTGATGTCAGTGAACCTGCAGTGATACATCATAATCACCCAAAGTTGATAGTTTGCTACAGTTCACTCTTGGTGTACATCCTATGGGCTTGACAAATGTTTAATGATGTATCCATCATTATAGCATCACACCAAGTATTTTCTCTGTCCTGTAAATTTTTTTCTGTGCTCCACCTATTCTTGTCCCCCAATCCCCTTCACCAACCCTGGCAACCACTGATCTTTTTATTATCAGTATAGTTATGCCTTTTCCAGAATATCATAGTTCTGAATAGTTAGAATCCTACAGTATGTAGCTTTTTCAGATTCGTTTCTTTCACTTAATAGTACACATCTAAGCCTCCTCCATATGTTTTCATGGCTTGATCACTCAGTTTTTTAGTGCTGTTTCATTGTCTGGATGTATACCATAGTTTATTGATCCACTCACCTACCGAAGGACATTTGAGTTGTTTCCAGGTTTTGGCAATTATGAATTAAGCTGCTATAAATACCATTTGCAGGTTTTTGTGTAGACCTGTTTTCATCTCTTGTGGGCAATACATATACATACATATATATATATTCATCTTCAGTATTTCTGTTATACCAATTATCTGTAATTTTTTTCCAGTATATGCTATGGATTCAAATATATTGATTATTGATGACAACACCACCAACTTGAACTGTGGCAGATTTGGCAATCTGGAGACTTTTAACATTAACTGAAAGACCTTGGGAAAATCACTTATCTTTATGGGATATTAAGTAAAGTGAGTATGGTCAAATCACGCTCATTATAAAATTATAAAAACCTTTAAGAAAGCAATTTTAGCCAGCAAACCATTTTACAAACTTACACTGAACTCCAGTTTTAATAACATGCTAAAATAGAGATTCTCTAGTTGAAAGAGTTTGGCCATAAGCCAGGGTCTGCCTGGTCTCCCCCCCTCCCCTGCTTCCTTTTTACATCATGGCAGCCCCCAAGTGAAAACCCAGGACTTGGGTTTTTTTCTTTACTTTGTGAACATTTTTAATGCATATTGCTTCAGTATTTTATATTTAATCATTAATCACAGACTATTTAATTTTTAGTTCATTTCTATTGTTTATAAACTGCTGTCTCCTGCAATTCATGGCTACAGGCTTCATAGCTATTATAAATCTCTATCCTGTACATGTGTAAAGTTGATTTATAAACATTGCCTTGCTTAATTCTGTTTGGTTGACTTTGCTTTGTTCCTATTGGTTGGAATACTACTCTTACAATGGAGAAGTGTGCGCATTTTACATGGTATATATTTATTAAAATAGGTGTTTGAGAATATTTACTATATTTAGTGAATACAGTCTCTACATCCTGTAAAAATTGAGACTGTTTTTATGTATACTGTCTTTAAACGAGACAAATGTGTGTGAATGATTCTATAATGTGCTCCTGTGCAGTGCTTTTCCAAATAATGTTAAATGTCTCATACTAATAAGATTCCTTTTTAGTTGAGAGAAGTTCTTGGCTTGGCAAGTTTTTATGCATGTGGGATAGACACCCACTGAAAATTCTGTACTTAAACTAATCATAAAATTATTCTTCTAGAGCAATAACTTCTGTTATTTTCAACATAAAAAATCACTCCCTAAGTTATCCGTTTTGTTGGATTAAGTTTTCATGTATTCAGTTTTCTTAAAGCAAAGGGTACATGAATATTAAATAGTCTCTCTTTTGCTTCTGACCTTAATTCTTTTCTCAGGATGGGTAGAAGCCATGACTAATGTGTTGCCATCACTGTACTATTATTTTTAATGTAGTTCTGAATTCTAATTATATTTTCCTTTGAAAATTTTTACCCTGCAGTTCTATATAGTTTTTAGCTTTCTTTCATGTGGCTGGGCAAAAGTAAAAGGTAAACATTACAGGTAGAAGATTTAGTGCTGTCAGCTTCTCTTTACTTTACCTGCTTGCAAATCTGTCTATAAGCACCTATTTTCCCTCTTATTATTAAAGGTATACACATTCTCCAAGAACAGTATATTCTGCGATGAGCCAAATGGAAGGATGAATATTGAGATCTCTGGGTGGTCTTGTAAGATACTACCCCTCTGTCCTATTCATAGCACTCCCACTGTCACAGCCACCCCCTGACCTACACCATAAGGATGATCCCCATTTCCCATTTTCCTTTGTGTAATGCAGTGGCCCTGTGTGTTTCTTGGACTCTACGCTAGGCATGATTTCATCAGAAATGCTACAGGTTCCCACCATGTATTCGTTATTGTTCTAGAAACTAGAAATAAAGTGGTGAACAAACAGACAACATATCCATCTGCATGAAGCCTCTATTCTAATGGAGAAAAGGGAGACAAAGAAATACATACTTAAATGTCTAGTATCTCAGAAAATATTCAATGAAATATATCAAAACAATGGAGAAGTTCCGTGGGAGAGAGCAGTAGGTAGGAATAGATACACAATGATTCTATAAGATTTCCATAAATTAGTTAAATTGGTGTTCATGGCCATCTGGCAGTTCTCCTCCAAACAATAAATTGGAAATCCAGGCCCCTTGTGCCATTTGGCTCTTCCCTCCTTAATTTAGGCTTCTAAGTTGACTGTGCTTATGCAGGTCATGACACATGGCATACTTTGCCTTAGCTCACATTCCAATGGCCAAACCTTGTGATAGTCTTCCACATGGAGCCTGAGAAGTGTATACCTGTGCTCCCCAGAAGAGGAAATAGATTTGGTAATTAGCTGATCTCTCTCACAAATGGGCACATCCCATTTTTGGAGTTTTGCAGATCAAGACTTGTGTAACGAACTCAGTGTTGCTCCAACAAGATTCCACTCCAAAGAAGTCAGTGGAAGTGATGTCAAGATACCAGCCTCACTTGTGAATGAACAAATTCCTGCCTGTGAAGGGGTCTTCAGAAATGCTTCAGTAGATTCTCCCTTCCTCCTCTCCCTGTTTTAGGCACGTTTTAAAACTGTTTTTAATTCCAGGGTGTCACAGTCTTAGAATCCAAACTGCAGAATTTTCTTGCCTTGGACACAGGTCCAATACCCAGAACCATTTTTAGATTTTTTTATTTGTACCTAATATGTGGCTAAGCAGTGCCAAGAACTTAATTATAAATTTTGGGAGGGAAGAGAATGCTGTACTAAATTAAACTCTTGAGTTCCAATTGAGTGAATTCTGCTCAGTAACAAACGGCAACCAGGTTTGGGAATAGAGGCTGGGGTTTTAAGTTGTCATCCAATATCATGCCAAAACAGAGTCTAGATAATTACTACTTATTTCAAACACTAAGCGGGTAGGCCAGATGTTTGCACACAGGAAGAAGTATTTTTAAATGACAGTTTTTCGATGACTATTAAACTATGTGGGAGTAAGATGTTAGGAGTCTATTTATTCAAACAAATAGTGAAAAAAAAATTTAGGTACTAGTGAAAAGAGAGAAAAGACTCAAAAGAAAGAAGTCACAAATCGAGTATTAGATGAACATCTTCAGTGATCTAAAAATAGCGATCACCTTAAGTGGCACTGCGCAATACGAAAAGACCTCGGTTTCCTGGAGAAGGAGAGTTGGTCATACAGACAGCTCACTGAGTTTTGATTCCACATGAAAAGAATTACAGCGGTATTTTTGTGTTTTTGTTAGGGATATATGGTGGTACCAGAATCTGAGATATGTGAGTATAGATGCTGACAACTCTTTTTTATGCTCCTTCATGCATCCTTCAGGGTTTAAACATAACATACCTCACTGACTTTACAACATAGTGACAAGAGAGAAGCACTCCTTAATTTGCCCCTCACGTGCTTCATTCAGCAACATTTATAGACCCTGAGGATCCAGAGGTGAATGAGCAAAGTCTCCCCCTGCAGAAGCCTGTGGCCTAATGGGGGGCGCACACATCACTGAGCAGCTGTGACCTACGATAGAGGTACAGATCGGTGCTAGATGCACAGGAGGCAGTGCCTGGTCGGCTCAGGAAGCCTGTTCCTCCTGGACTCTGGGCTTCTGGAAGGCAGGACAGTCCTTTTTATCACTGTATCCCTAGTGCCTTGGAGGACACATCAGGACAGAGAGGGGTTGCCTGCTGCAGGGCTGAAGAAATGCTTTGATTTCTCCTGATAGTTTCAAGTAAAGGGGGCTACTGAAAAGGAGCAGCAAAATAAGAGCAGCTGGCATTGTAGGTTTGCTGGTATTGGTAAGAATCTTCAGCCTAAAACAGGGTTTCTTATTGGCAGAACTTAGAGCCTTTGGGGCTGCAGAATTCTTTGCTGTGAGAGGCTGTCCTGTGTGTTGTAGGATGTTAAACAGCATCCATGGCCTCTACCCACTAGATGCCAGTGGAAGCTCCCTGTCCCCTAGTAGTGACAAAAAAGACTCTAGATGTTGCCAGATGTCCCATGAACAGAATCACCCATGCCAGGGAGCCACTCTAATTAGAGGGGAAAAAAATTGTGTGCTTTTACTTAAGTACTATACTCGTGATGCCTCATGCCTTCTGTGGGGGTTAAATAACAATTTGTGGTCACAATAAAAATGTGGTGGTTGCTAAAGTGGCTGTATGTTCTTTCCCTCTCTGTGCCCATACCCTTGGATTACTACCACTTTGTATTCCTCCTGTAATGAGGTGATCTATTTCACTACCCCTTGAATCTGGCTTGGCCTCATGATTTGCTTTGACTAATGAGATTGTAGCAAATGGGATGTAAGGAGAGACTTCAGATGTTCCCTCACATGGGGACTTCCTCTTTTGCTTCTTGAAACTCCTGGGGCCAGCCTGCTGGAGGATAAGATACTATATGGAGAGAGGTCCCATTATTCTCAAATGCCTCCCCCACCCCATCCAAAGTCATTAGAGCCTAGCCAGCACCAGGTGACTTTTTTTTTTAATGTTTATTTATTTTTGAGACAGAGAGAGACAGAGAATGAACGGGGGAGGGTCAGAGAGAGAGGGAGACACAGAATCTGAAGCAGGCTCCAGGCTCTGAGCTGTCAGCACAGAGCCTGACGCGGGGCTCGAACTCACGGACCGTGAGATCATGACCTGAGCCAAAGTCGGACGCTTAACCGACTGAGCCACCCAGGCGCCCCAGCACCAGGTGACTTTTGATGCATGCATGGACCCACTGAAATCCACTGAGCCCAGCCTAGATTAGAGCTGCCTACCTCCATTTGCCAATCTGCAGAATCATGAGCTAGACAGATAGTGGGTATTTTAAACCACTATTTTGGGGGGTGTTTTCTTAAACATCAAAAGTTAATTAGTGAATATTTCATCATATCTTCATTCATTGGCACTCAGAACATTTTTTGTGGGGAGTAAGAAGTGATGTATTAGTTTGCCATAATGAACTACCACAAACTGGGTGGCTTAAACTAAAGAAATTGGTCTCACAATTACTGAGGCATAGAAGTCTGAAATCAAGGTGTTGGCAAGGTTAATTCCTACTTGGATCTTATGGGGAAGGGTCTCTTCCAGGCCTCTCTCATCTTGTAGCTGACCATCTTCATCGTCACATAGCATTCACCCTATATGTGTCTCAGTCTGAATTTCCCTTCTAGAAAAACAACAGTCCTATTGGATTAGAGTCCACTATAATGACCTCATCTTAACTATAGGTATAATGACCTTATTTCCAAATAAGGTCACATTCTAAGGTACTGGAGGTTAAGACTTCAACATATGAGTTTTGGGGGGGGGGACACAATACAACCTATAACAAGTGGGGAGGAAGCTGA
>NW_026058558.1:0-106483 GCF_023721935.1 Panthera uncia
GTTTGTGAGTTCAAACCCTGCATCGGGCTCTGTGCTGACAGCTTGGAGCCTGAAGCCTACTTCTGATTCTGTGTCTCCTTAAATAAACATTAAAAAAAAATTCTTTTCAGGGCGCGTGGGTAGCTCAGTCAGTTGAACATTCAACTGTTGATTTCAGCTTAGGTCATAATCCCAGGGTCGTGGTATGAAGCCCTGCATCAGGCTCTGGGCTGAACATGGAGCCTGTTTAAGATTCTCTCTTGGAGCACCTGGGTGACTCAGTCGGTTGAGTGTCCAGCTCTTGGTTTCAGCTCAGGTCATGATCTTGTGGTTTCATGAGTTTGAGCCCCAGATCAGGCTCTGAGCCGGTAGCATGGAGCCAACTTGAGATTCTCTCTCCTTTCCCTCTGCCCCTCCCTGACTCACGCTGTCTCTGTCTCTCTCAAAATAAATAAATAAACTTTAAAAAAAGTAAAAAAAAAAAAATCTCTCTCTCTCTCTTTTTTTCTCCCCCACTTGCACATGTTTGCTCTCTCTCTCTCTCTCTTAAAAAAAAATCTTTTGTCTCTGAATTTCCATGCAATATGCTTAGCATGTTACATTCATTTGGTACTAACAGGGTTCATACTTTGTCACGTATAAAAAGTTTTACTGCCTTAGTAGATTTAAATTTCTCAAAGATACAACATGACGTACATAAATTTTACATGTGGATTGAAGACAGTGGGCCTGAATTCAGACACCACTCAATGTATTAGCTTGGCAATTTTAACTAATTGTTTTTTAAATGTGAATTTTTTTATTTATGAAAGAATAATAGCAACAGTAACAGATATGGCTATCAGTCTATAAACTCAGTTGAGAACAACGTTTAAAAATATCATATTTTTAAATATATGTCAGTCATAAATACAAGGTAAAACCCTATTTTTCTCCTTAATAAGTTTGAAAAAATTGTTTTTGTCAATTAGAATATAAAACATAGATAAAATAGAAAAACGTCTACTTATATTTAATTTATGAATTCACCTGTGCACACATTTGAAATCATATTATATGAAATAAAAATATTGTAAAATATTGCTTTTCTCTGTTCTTATATTTCATGAAACAATTAAATTCTTCATCTGTACTTTCAAAATAAGTTTCCTAGTCATCATTAGACACATTACTTAAAAATCTAACAGTTTATAGAAAACCTTATTTCCATTTTAATTTAATTCTTAGAGATATATAGTGCCCTTTTGAATACACTCTATGTGTGAAGCTGTCCCTGAAAAGTTTACCTCAAGAATCCACTCATATAACATTAGAAAAGTTTTCTTTCATTCTTTAAAAATCATCATGTATACTGCTGATTTGTACAAAACAAAAACAAGTAATGCTTTTTAATAATATAAGCTTAATTTACAATGTTACTGAACACAAATTATGAACACATATTCCTAGAAATAATTACTACTATCTGTCCTGTCTTTCTCGGTCTTCTTTTTTTTTTTTTTTTTGCCGATGACTCTAACTGGTGAGTGATATCCATGATCTTCATTGACTGGGATTATCTAAGATTAATTTGCATTTCCTAAATATTATTTTTTATTTCATTAATCAAAATGAGGTCATTAAGAGAACTCCCAATCTCACCAACTGCATTGTATGAAAAGCTACTTGAAGACTCTGAAAGGGGTTATTATTCCTTTTCTGACGTTGCATATTGAAGGATACACATGAAAATAAAATGGATTCAATTGCATTATATAGTACATGCAGTCATGCTGAAAACGATATTAAATGCCAAAGTAGCTATTTTCTTGTGTCTTCAGTTTTTTTTCTGATTGCACCAGTCTTCATATTTCATTTGGAAGAAAATGCAGTAGTTATTAGTTCCAGCTAAGGGAGAGGGAGAGGAAGAGGAAGGAAGGGGAGAGGAGAGACTTAAAGGAAAGAGGGAAGGGAGGGAGGAAGGGAGAGGAAAAGGAAGGAAAGACCTGGCCTCTAGACATCTTCGAAATAGTTTACCCCTGCCCAGTGAGTCAAGCTCTCTCAAACTCTTTGAAAAATGTAACTGATAAAAACATTCTCATTTCTCACTGAATTGATGCATTTTATTATTACTTGACTATGTAATAGTGATTCCATATCAGTGGTGTCACTTTTCTGCCAGAGGTCCCTTGAGATGAATTCAAGTTGGCTATTGTAAATGTGTCCTCTGCCATGTCTTGTCACAGCCTGGTGTCAGCTGTGACGTGCTCATTGTCCAGACGTACATCTTTGATGCACCAAAATGTAATCAAGCACCTCAGTTTCTCTAAACAGAGAAATGTCATGTTGGTGTCTTTTGCTTGTTCCTTTTGGGGTATCTTTTCCTTTTATGAGAAAATATAAACTTGATCTACATAAATTGAAAGACAGGGTTTTGCTGGTTTTGTTTGCAAGGGGGTTGGACATGTGTGTAAATAGCCATAGAAGTTGGTCTTCATCAGAAGGAAAAGCCGTGTCTTTCCCAAGACAAATTTAATGCTATCTACAAATTATGCGTCAACATGTTACAATTATTTTTATTTTTGAAATGTTTTAAATTTTAGGAAAATAGCTGATTTTCTAAAGAATTTAAGTACCTATTAGGTACTGCAAAATATATTTGTTTTATTTTGTTTTGAAGTTTATTTATTTATTCTGAGAGAGAAAGAGAGTGCGAGTGGGGAAGGGGCAGAGAGAGGGGGAGAGAGAGAATCCCAAGCAGGATCCCTGCTGTCAGCCCAGAGCTTGACATCCGGGGCTTGGTCTCAGGAACGGAGAACGAGAGATCAAGGGTCAGACACTTAATCGACGGAGCCAGCCAGGCACCCCGATAACTGCAAAATGTATTTGTAAAGATAACAAGGCCTTAATATTCATGTAAAGTCAGGTAGCATAAACAGAGTTTTTTTATGCCACATATGGTAAACCTGAGTGGTCCTGGCAAAATGTGATAAACCTTAAGTTTCTTGTCTACAACTTGCAAGTAACAGCATCTTACGTGATAATGTCACAAAATGTTAATTATGTGAGTGAAACATTCCTGCAAAATATAGAGAACTAATTTATCTATTTTCCATTTAAATAATTTTATATCTTATTTAAGCACATGAATTTTGTCCTCTACCAACTTTTATTTCAAGGTTATTAACCACATGTAGTAGAACAAGCTTCAAAGGCTTTTATAATAAAATGTCTATGTATAGGACGAAGCTGGTTTTTTAGAAGTAGTAAATATAGTATACTTTTATATATTTATAGTATTTTTATAGTATTACTTTTATAGCATTTATATTTTTATAGTATTACTATTACTTTTATAGTATTTATAGTATTACTAATTTATAGTATTTTTTATATTATATATAGTATAGTATTTTATAGTATTATATACTTTAATAGTATTACAATTTCATTCCCATTCATGAAAGAAAGAGGAGGCATACAATTTGTACTCAAGGACTTAGAGTAAAAATTCAGAAACATCTGTTTAATGAATTAGGTGATGGAAGAGAGCGGGTGATTAAAATAATAATAGCTTATGTAAAGATCAAGGCTATAAAGCTGGGAATTGAAGAGAAGGTAACATGCACCTCGTTTTGGAGCCTTCCTTTTCTCATGTGGAGAACGTGTGCTTCATTAAGTCACAGACCTCGTTAGAACAACGATATGTAAATGTGACATTAGTGTCCAGCATAGCAGCTCTGCTGCGCGATCACTCCTTTGTTACTGACTTTGTGCGGGGCAGGTAACACACGTACCACGTTCCAGAATCTCTTTAGAGGGTTTGGATGACTTTCGGTGCCTCTTCCCAGTGTGACCTAAAACTTCTTACTTTGTTAGCTCTGAACTGCCTTTTCACAAATAAATTAAAAATACAGAAATGAACACTCTGAAAACGCATTTGACATTTAAGATTTGTTAAAATGTTGTGCATCACGCTTTCAGTTGTCTTTTCCTGCACTAGAATCACAATTTTTGAAGAATTCTTTGGAAATGTGTGTGTGTGTGTGTGTGTATGCACATCTAGGATTACTGAGTCAGATTATGTAATATAGGAATGAAAATATTTTTATTTTTCACACTAAATGTTAAAATGTTCTTGGGGCACCTGGGTGGCTCAGTCGGTTAAGCAACCGACTTCGGCTCGGGTCATGATTTCACAGTCAGTGAGTTTGAGCCCCACATCGGGCTCTGTTCTGACAGCTCAGAGCCTGAAGCCTGCTTCCGATTCTGTGTCTCCCTCTCTCTCTACCCCTCCCCCGTTCATGCTCTGTCTCTCTCTGTCACTAAAATAAATAAACATTAAAAAAATTTAAATGTTCTTGCAAGTGGAAACTGGTAAAGAACAGTGCTGTAAGTGAAAAGTAATACCAAGAAAAGAGAGATGGTTATTGAATCATTTACCACAAATTATACCCCAAAAGGCAAGAAAAAAAAATGGTCAAGAGCAAAGAAATTCAGCTTTAAGGATTAAACTGATTTTGATTCAACAGGTAAGTAATTTTATGTTGTTCTTTGCCATTGTTTATAAAGGAACACTATTTGGGGCAGACACATATTTGTGTATCTCCCTCTCACAAGACAGTTCTTGAGTGATGGGTCTCAGTTTTATCATGTAAGCTCAGTTCATTGAGGCTGATTACTCATTAATTTTCAAGGTTGAAAATGAAAAAAATGTTAATGGCAAACAGATAATGTTTCTTCTAGCTAACTAGCGCTGAAAGGAAACAGTGAAATGGCCAGAGAACAGACACAATAGGCCTATAGATGGTGCTGTGGAGAAAATTTAAAAGTCTTAACACCTTTATGTCCAGACACCACAGCTGGTAGAAATTATTGAATGACAAAAATTTGTATCATCTAGGAAAAGCCCTAAGGCGTTTAACTCCATTTCTAGGTTTTATAGGGGAGGGACTGAGAAAAAAATAATTTTCCTAAGATCATAAAATAGAACTAGCTCGCCCAGAAACCAATGCTCTCAAATGGAGAAAAAGCAGCTGGCAAATGAGTGGAAGGGCCATGTGACCAAAACTAGCAACAGCAGGTTATGTTGGTTAGCTCCTAGTGTAAAATACTAGACACAAATCTAATTAATAAAAAAGAAATGTGGAAATTGCTGAGGTACAGAAAACATTTCCACAGCCCAGGTGGATTCCTTGGATCATATCGACTAGAATTTATTTGAAATAGAAACAAGGAAAATGAAAGAAATAAGTTATGCTCATTGGGACAGTTGTTTTTTCCTTTGGTGGGGGAAAGTGCAAACAGAGGAGGGGTGGAGAGAGGGGGACAGAGGATCTGAAGTGGGCTCTTTGCTGACAGGCTGCCAGCAGTGAGCCCAATGTGGGGTTCAAACTCACAAACCATGAGATCATGACCTGAGCCGATGTTGGACGCTCAACTGAGCCACACAAGTGCCCCTGCTCACTGGGACAATTGTAAGTTGCTCCCTCCATCCCTGCTTTGCCCACCAGCTTCAAATGACTTTGACAAATGTTTTAAGAGAGACGTGTGAGCTATAGAGAATAATATGTGCAACTTAGTAAACAATTAAGTGATACCAATTTCCTTGTTCCTTTCTCTTATTATGTAATAATTCTTTTATTATATTATCAATTATCAAATTATCAAATTCCCACTTATGCTAAATAATATATATCTGATTTTTGTATTAGCATGCTGATTCATAAGTGCAAGAGATTGTTATGAAAGAAACATGTCTACCAACTTTTGTCCTATTCTTTAATAAAACACTAGCCTTGCTTTTCTCATATGGTTTGCAAACTTTGTTTTCTTCCAAAATTGTTATGCTCTGTTTTATCCTTCTTTCGAATGAGCCCTTTTCAGAATAGAAAGCATTACATAATAAAATATAACAAATTAGTACTCTTTCTAGGTTCTTCAACATACATGTTTGTTCCCGCTAAGCAATCAGATAACTGTAAATATTTTTCTTGGAATCTAAAATATTCATTCCAACAAATGTCTGCCATGTTGTCCATAATGGCATAGACTATCTCTTAATTGGTTCTTTGTCGGTATAAAGCACAGTATAAGGCACATGGGATCTTAAAGTGCTTCAAATGTCACAGAAAAAAGAAAATGAGAGATGAACATTTGATAAGCAGAAAAAATATTCAGAGACAGGAAAAAGGACAGAGGGTACAGTGGAAACAATGGTGTGAATGAGATGACAAGAAAGAAAAATGGCAAATACAATCATTACTCAAACCTCTATAAATGGAAAGGCATACCATTCTCCATTCACCCACTTCCACTCCGTCTCTTACTACAATTTACCAAATGTTCCCTTTTTATAGGTGGAATTTCTACTTATGATAAATAAATTTACAATCTGGACACAGGTTATGGAATATAAAGGTAAAGCTAGAACCCAGTGCTGAAAAGATTTTCTCACTTAGAATCTCCGTAAAAGAGGGGCCACCTGGTGGCTCAGCTGGTTGTGTGTCTCTTGATTTGGGCTCAGGTTGTGATCTCACGGTTCATGAGATTGAGCCCAACATAGAGCTCTTGCTGACAGTGCAGAGCCTGCCTGGGATCTCTCTCTACTACTCTCTCTGCTCCTTCCCTGCTCGTTCTCTTTCTCTATCAAATAAATAAACATTTCAAAAAAAACTCTCAGCCAAAGAGATTGTTTCCAAGTAGGATGCCATTCAATACATTTCTTTACTGTATTTTCTAGATAATTGCTATCAATTTGATTGTACAGGTAAAACAGTCTGTTGGGCTTAGGAAACCATATCTAATAATACTTTTTTAAAAACATGAATTCTATCTTTAGCTCTGATGATTGAATTAAAATTAAGCTCTGAGGTTAACAATTGTCTTTTTTCTGCCATCTCAACTTAACTTTCTCTTACAGTGAAAGCCACTCTTCCCTCCTCTAGCCTCTAGAAACTCACTGAACCCCCCCCCCCCCAACTATCATCATAGAAAAGGCCAGATATCCTCTGGTCTTAATGATTGGACTGAAAGATGGGCCCTTGACAGAGGCTGGACAAATTATTCACTGGGATTTATTTGTGATAAAAAGTGAAGCCCTCCCTGTCCTCTGAAGCTTCTAAGATAAGATAATTTAAGCTTAGCACTACCTATAGTTGTATTTCCTATTTTGTGGAGAAAGCAATGACTCTTCAGAATAAATGTTCTCCATAATCTCAGCGGAAGAGATTGCAGGACAGCAAAAAGAGAGGTGGAGAGAGATGGAGATGTTGCATATAATGACAGAGATAAAAATGAATATAAAGAAAGAGATCTAGAGGCAGCAACGGAGTTTCTGAAACCAGTTGAGCCTGAGAGAAGACCTATATCTGCCCATTCTCTTTAGGTGACACAATACCCTTTTGTTGGTTGGCTTAATGGAGTCGTTTTCTTCTGTTAAACTCCAAATATTGAATTGGGGTCCTGTTGGTTAAAAAAAAAAAAAAAGAAGTCCGGCTTAACAAAAGGACAAAGGTGTGATAATAGAAAGGATGTAAGGACTTGAAAGTCTATTAGAATATCAGTCTACAACTTTTTGGCTGTGAGATATTAGAAAAGTGATTTATTCTATTTTAATGTCAGTCCATGTACTAGTAAAATGTGGATGCTAAGCTTTGTCTCAAAGAATTGCTGGAAAAATCAAATGTGAGTTGAAGAGTGGATGGAACATCTAATTGTTCTGCACTGAATTGGAATGTCTGCCCAGATGGATTATATTAGAAAACCGAGCTAGAAATGGAGTACAGTGGAGAACAAAGAAAGAGTGGATTGATTTCCAAGATGCTATAGGCCACCTTAGTGAAAATGCTCCGTGCTCTGATGTATGGTTACTCTTTGTACTAGGAAGTCCTCTTGACCTTGCCCAGAGTAACTATCTTCACAGTTTTCCCCCCAGAAATGGATCCCTGTCTCCGATAATCAATCCCCAAACCCTTCTTCTTCTTCTTCTTTTAAAAATCTTGACCAGATTTTTATTTCATTTTATTTTTTAAGGTGTATTTCTTTATTGTGAGAGAGAAAGAAAGAGAGGGTGGGGAGGGGCAGAGAGAGAGGGAGAGAGAGAATCCCATGCCAGCTCCATGTTGTAAGCACAGAGCCCGATGAGGGACTTGATCTTATGAATCCTGGGCCATTATCATGACCCGAGCAGAAATCGGGAGTCTGAGGCTTTACCGACTGAGCCACCCAGACAACCCTTGCCCAGCTTTTTAAACCAACAAGTCTACGAGACCATCTTTGCAACTATTTTCTTGTTTTTGGCAGGCTTTGCAGCTCTGTATCTTCTTTAGGGAAAGGAGTACTTGAGACCCACTTTAATGACTTTTAAGAAGTTTGGCTTCTCTTTTATTTTCTTTTGTATTCTGATGTACACCATTTAGTGATTTTTAATGTAGAACATAAAAACTGTCTTCTGTTCTATTTCAATAAGGCTTTTTTGTTGTTGTTGTTACTGTTACCAGTGGTTCCTGTGTGCTTCTGGATATATGCCATAAACCACATTTTAGTCTGTTCTATGAACCCAGAGAAAATGACACCTGTGACACGTAGGAATGGCATTTTACCTGTCGTATTATTTCATTGTTAATGGTTTAATGACTGCAATAAAGCAGAGCTGAGCGATCACATTGTGTCCTCTGAGTAGCCTGTGCTTCAGCCTGGCACTTCTTCCTGTTTATTGGCTCTAACGCTTTTGAGAAGAGGTGTTTGCTTTGTTTTTTGTTTTTTGTTTTTATATCCTTGTGTGAGAATGGCAAAGAATAGTAGGAGAAAATGGCTGGGACAAGGTTACTAATGGATGTACCTGCCATCAGATGATCTCTTCTGGATTGAGATGTTTTGCCTCTTTTCAACATTTGCCTTTCAGCACCCCTGAGCCCCAAAGTACAATACCAATAGGTACAGTATAAAACAAAATGTGATTGAAGCATGATGAAATGATCCTAAGTTTCCATTTCTAGAACGAATCATTCTGGATGAGTTCTTGACTGAAGTATTTTGCATTGCATCTCTTTCTCAAATGCTACTTGTTTGTGAAAATTTTACATAAGGAAAACTTATCAGAGAAGCAGGAAACTTTAAAAAGCTACATAGGTAGAATTCTGATGAATTAGAAAATGTCTACACTGGGGAATAACAAATGAATTTTCTATACTCTAGAGTGAGTCACTTGTTGAATAGAATACTGACTAAGGCCAGGTTTCCATAGGCAAAAACAGTGTACCTCAAAAGGTACCAATAAAATGTTGAAATAGGTGATTTGTAGCTTACAATCAATTTCTGAAACCGGAAAACCATCAATAGCAAGTCACTGTGGACTTGTTTGTCATAAGTTTTAAATAACATCGCTGTGCTGCTAATCCTTCTATAGTATATTCTATGATGATATTGATGATGATGGTGATGGTGATGATGATGATAGTTTTCTCTAATGGTATAATTACATAAATTATCTTAGTTTTAAATTGCTTGTCTGCAGATGGTATTATGTCCTATTTTTCTCCCTTAGTACCAAGCACAGAATACAAAGAAAAACTTAAATACAGGTCTAGGTGGGGATAAAAATGGCTCTTACTAACTTTGATAAGGAAACTATGACATAGAGAAGAGTTCACTGTCTCAAAGTCACCCTACTTTTTAGTAATGAAATCTGGGGCTCTTAACATCTAATCAAGTGCTTATTATCTGAAATTGTCAATAAGTAATGCTAATCTCAGGGGTCTTTATACCTGGAAAGAAAAAAAAGAAGAAGAAAAGATAAAAGGAGACCTCTTTCTCCTATGACTTGCTGAATAATCCAGGCTGTCAAATTTATGCAAACTCACACTCCAGATTAGAATATTAAGGAAAGTCATTTTTATAAAACAAGATGTTTATTTCAGATTAGGGACACGTGGGTCACACTACTGGAGGTACTTTCTCAACAAAACAGCTTTGCCCCTTCTTCGTAGAAGACGATGCATACATCTGGAATGGCTCAGGAGGATTTATCAATGTTTACTATTTTGTACAGATTGTACACATATTATCTGCTTTAAGCTACAAAGAGCCCTGCAGGATTGATCGTCCCATTCCCGCCCTACGGGCCATTCAGATAATTGAGGCTCAGAGAATTTAGGAAACAGTTTGAAGTCACAGAGGAGCACAGGAGAACCAGGCAGATCTGCCCAAGCAGATTATCTGATTCCCAAGCTTCTGCGTGTCCATTCCTCTGAACTACCTCCATACAGAAGAGTGGATCTAACCTTGTCCATGTATTAGAATCATGTGGGGAGCTAAAAAACATTATTCTTCTTATTTTTTAAAGCACTCCCGACAAGACCCCACCTACGACCGATTAAGTTGAAATCTCTTGGTGGAGCCTGAGGATGTTAGTGTGCACCCAGGTTTGTGGGCTTTTGTTCTGGAAGATAATCAGTGGAATCACTGGCTCATGAAAGGGAATGAGCCATGAGAGCAATTCCTCATTGCTATAGCTGTCTTGGAGGGGGAGGGGGGCATAGTATTTATCATCCAAATCAGGGCACATGAGCGAGTGCAAAGAAAGTGGTATTAATAAAAAGCAGGGACAACTAATATAAACCAGGTTGTCTTGAGCTAACAGATCGGTATTTTTACCTTCTCCATGATCTCAGACTGAGTCCCAGGATATTGCAAGTCTAACAGCAAGGACTGCTTTATTTAACGCTGCCTATGATGGAGTGTGGCACAAAGGATACACTTGATATTTGCAAGATGAATACATTCAAGGCTGTTTTCCCCTATTTTACAGAATATCATTTTCTCACTTAAAATAATGGCTGAAATCATGTAAAGTAGATTTAAAAAACAGCCATTATTTTCTGAAAACAAAAACAAAGAGCTTACATAATATTTTCCATTATGGAAAAGCTTTCTGGACAGGTGTTATCCCAATGTCCTCCTTCACTCTGTTCTATTTAGTAGAATATGTCATTTACTGTGGGAATTGTCAGAATCATCTTCCCCCTTATTTTATACAGATCTGAGTTTTTGGCTGAGATAAATAAACCTATGGATACTTCATGGATTTGAATAGCAACATAATTACATTTACACTCAAAAAAAAAGATAGGGGTAGTTTTGTACAAATGACAATCCTAGGCAGAATACATAGGAGATAAGGAGACAAATTTTGGTTGGATAATGGACTAAACCTTATTACCCAAAGCAACAGGCCATATCTAATCGCCATTATCTCTGGATGGCAATTCAAAAGAACACACGCGCGGCAGTAATGTGACCAACATAATGGTCTTGAGATTATTTAAATCACCATAAGTAAGCTTCATAACTTAAGATACAGAGCAAACTATTTATTTTGAATAAAAGCTCAGAACTTTTAAATGGCAAGGACTTATTGTGCACTAACGTACACTTAAAAGAAGCCCCAGAGGATGCAATCTTTTGAGCCTTTTTAAATCCTCCTGTTTATAGTTTATACTGCTAAATTAACATAGAAGCAAGTGAGCTTTTCCTATGTGCCACACAGAATAGATTACAGAAGCCTTCCAGAATATATAGCTCTATGAAAAGCTCTCAAAGATACATTTAATTCAAGTTCTCTTTCCAATCATAAAAGTTGATTAATTCTTGATTGAAAACAAAACACTAGACAAAGTAATGTTAAGTAAAATGTTTTTTGTTCTGAGGTTTATTAAACAGTGTAATTGTATCAACCTTTTCCTAGGAAAATATTTTATACGATTGTATTGTACTAGATTATTCAAAACACTAACCTGTGGGTATATATTACAGGAAAACAAGATAAATATAAAAAGACTTATTTTAAAAGAGAAATATAAATTATTTGTGTACATTCTAAATTAAGAGCAGAAACTGAGAAACAACTTTTAAAAATATGATTCTGGTCCTCCACTAACTTCTGCTTTCATTTGTCTTTACTTTTCTTTTCCTTCTTGATGCTCCCTGTAGTTTCTGAAGGTTTAGCCCTCAGATCTCCTCACTCTTGGGGGAATAACAGGTTTCATTTCTCACCACCAAGCAGATGGTTCCCAAATCTGTGCTTTAATTCGTCTTTCTTGCCACAGCTTCTCCTTTGATCTATAATTTCACATTCCCAAATGAAACTCTCACTGGGTTGTTCCTCGCTAATGTCAAACAATGATTCTACAAATGAATCCATCATGAAAGTTAGAGATAAACACACAGCTTTTGGTGATCTTGTCCGATATATTTTACAATTCCCTTTTGTAGAATTAACAAACGTAGTCATTCAACATCCTCACTATTTATCTTCGCTATTTTGCATGGACTCCTTAACCCCACAGCCTCAATTTTTTGGCCCCTGAGCCGTGTTTTCTTTCCTACAAACATGCGTTAGACGCCTGCTCCCAGAGCATGCACTGGGACATTCCAGTTACTCCTCTGTAATGGCAGCCTTGGATTTGCTGATTATGGGAATCGGATTTCCATTGTTGTTGTGGCCTCTGTTTCTCTGTTGGAAAAATTGCTATCTCCTGTAACCACAGCAACAAAAACATGACTTTCTCTGCCCCAATTCCAAAATTCAATTTCCCATGAAGCATCCAAAGAGAAGTAAGACATTGTTTAAGTTTGGAAATTTGCATTTGGACTGGGGAAATGATTATCAACCTACTTTTTTTTGCCCTATTTCTATTTACTGCGTAGAAAGCCATCAGATTTTTTTCCCCTTAAGAGATAAGGACTACGTTATTCTAATGCATCTAAGTGTTATTTTAAACTAGTTTTTACTTTATTATTTTGAGTGACTTAATGCAAAGAAAGAAATCTAGATTTAGCCATGTCCTAGTAGGGATAAAAAATAAAATGGAAAGTGGAATAATGCTACCACCCACTGTGGGCCAGAGGGAGAAGGTTTTAAAATTATTCAATCTTAAAGTTTTATAGATAGCTTCATATGACATTATCAAGTAATATAAGTAGGCCTGCCAAGACAAAAATATAAGTTGTACCACTGAATACTTTATGCGCTAATAAAGTCTGACACCACATGGGCATTAAGTAGTTAAATATTAAAACCCCATTCTAGTACACCTCAAGAGGCAGCAAGCAAACTGAACATTTCTGCAGAGGTAGAAAGACTTTCAGATATGACTTACCCTGGAAGTTATCCTTCTCCAAAACGAAGGCAGTCTATGTAAACTCATTCCCAATGTACTGAAACAAGGAGGGATTCCTGGGAAATAAGTCATGGCAGCAGGGAATTAGTAGATGAAAGAGACAGAAATCCCTGTTTCTAAAAATACATTGATTTGTCCAGTACCTAATTAAGAACATGGACAGCTAAAGCTATCCAACTATACGTAGTTGATGAAGATATTTATAAAATAATTATATGCCTACCCCTTTGTATACTTTCCCAGATTGCACTTTCCATTAAAGTCATTCTTGTTCGCCACACATGTATAGCAAGAATTTATCATAGTGACTGGTACATATTAGGCACTAAATAACTGTAAGGAGGTACTGAGAATTTTCTACAAGTAATGTAAAAGCCCTGACAAGAAGAAAGGACAACTCAGGGCATGGATGAATCAGAAGGTGACTAGCAGATCATGTAGAAGCAAGTGAAAAAAAATAATAATAATAGCAAGCTGTCATATAATGCTCACTATATGCTGGGTGAGATTGTATATAAATTTATTTAGTTCTCTTAGTAAGTGTCTGTAGTAGGAACTATTACATCAGGGAAAAATTAAAGGTATAGAAATTAAAAATGAGTAAATAATTATTTTAGCTTGCACAGGATATGATTGTTGAACTAGAAATAATTAAGAAATTAAGTTATGAAGAATTATTTTAAAAGAGAATTCAGTGAATTAGTAAGGTACACAATTGATATATGATTAATAGCATTCATATATAAAATAATATCTATATAGAATCTATAATGAAGGACAAGACCCCATTTGGAATATTAACAGAAAAGGTAAAATATATAGGAAAATTATGAAGAAATTAGCAAAGCTTATGGAAAGACAATTGTAAGATATTAAAGAGGGAAAAACGAGAAGCTACATAAGTAGATATGTATAAATAATTTTGTGAGATGTGCATAAAGAATCTCTGAAAGGCTAAATGATAAACTCTCCAAGAACACTTAAGAACCAAATGCAGGTGTTCTATCTGTTGGAGTTGGGGGTAGTGTGGGAACTGGACCCACTGGGTCAAGGATTGGCGGAAAACTCATTATTTTCTCTTTAAATGCTTTTTGTTTTTTTAATCCATGAATGGATCACTCATTCTAAACTTAGGAAAGAAGTTTACCCAGGGGCACCTGGGTGGCTCAGTCAGTTAAGCATCCGGCTCTTGATTTCATCTCAGGTCATGATCTCATGGTTCATGAGTCTGAGCCCTGCATCGGCCTCTGTGCTGACAGTGGGGAACCTGCTTGGGATTCTCTCTCCCCGCCTCTCTCAACCCCTACCTTGCTTGTGTTGTCTTTCAAAATAAATAAATTTTTAAAAAAGAAGGAAGTTTACCCAAATCCCAAGTATCTATTTTATCTTAAGAGAACAGAATTCTCCACATACATATCACCTAAAAAATGCCCCAAAAGTTTTGCCAATCTCGCACTCTTTTAAATGCATAAACTGTAATGAATATTTTGGGTGAATTATTATAGGCAATAGGTTTCTACCATGGGCAGACAACAAATAAATCACTCATAGTAAATTTTTTAGGCATGTGGGCCTGTATATCACTGCAATGCTGTGAATCGAGTTCAAATTCACTTTCATCATGAGATGAAGCAAAATGAGAAATTGAAAAGAGCAGGGAAATCATCTGAAGATCAGCTTTGAAGGTCTTGCTTCAGAAAACATGATTTTTTAAAAAAAGTTTTCGGGGGATTTCAGCAGGAACTTGTAAATATATCTCTATAACTTTCCTGTCATCAGTTGGAAGATATTGAGTATATTAACTTCTTTAGTTATGGCAACTTCATGATCAGACACCACACAAATGCACTGAATGCTAAGCATCGTATTTTTGACTGGAGTTTGCACGGAAATATTAAAATGACCCCACTAGGAAACAACCCAGCAGAATCAAACTCTGAGACTCACAATGCAATTCTCCTGGCACTCTAGGGAAGGAAGTGGGTGTTAGGGGATTTAGTACATGACTTTAGGGCACTTGGTACATGACTTACAATGTGGCAGCATGCTCGAGTCAGTAGGTCATTGAAAACCTAAAGAGTGATCTTTCCTCAGCCAATTTTAAGGAGGCGTGTCGTTTGCATGTGAATGAGTGTTTTATTATATTAGGTGACTGCCATAAGATGAGGCTGGTTCATTATGAAGTCTAGGAAACACATTTATTCCTTTAAAAATTTACCTTCTAATAAACTTAAAAAAAATTTAAAAGCGGTGTCTGGATGGCTCAGTCAGTTAAGTGTCTGACTCTTGATCCCAGCTCAGGTTAT
Source organism: Panthera uncia (assembly GCF_023721935.1). Taxonomy (NCBI): domain Eukaryota; kingdom Metazoa; phylum Chordata; class Mammalia; order Carnivora; family Felidae; genus Panthera; species Panthera uncia. The sequence continues at coordinate 15,446 of NW_026058558.1, forward strand.
GGTCTCACAGTGTGTGGGTTCAAGCCCCACATTGGGCTCTGTGCTGACAGCATGGAGTCTGTTTAAGATTCTCTCTCTCCGTCTCTCTCTCTCTGCCCCTCTCCAGCTTTCTCTCTCTCAAAATAAATAAATTAAAAAAAAAAAAGAAATTATTTTTTCTCATATAATCATATTGTTACTGGGCAAATCTGAGAAATAATAACATAGCACAAATATTAGAGAAACATAACATGAGAAAATTCAAAAGGCGGTGATGCACAAGGGTTCTAGATGTGCTTGCATTTGAGTCTGGGTTGCTTTGCCCACTCGATGAGTGCTTTTTTGACAATTTACTTAACCTTTGTGTGACTAGGTTTCTTCATTTCTAAAATGCATCTACAGTGACTATCTCATGGTGTTCTTGAGAGAATAAAATGTATTAATGAATGAATGAGTGCTTCAAGTAGTCTCTGGTATATAGAGTAGTTTAAATAAATGTTACTAATTATTCTTATTATATTTCACCTCTTAAACTGAAAAAAGTTAATCATCCGGTTAGTCATTTTTTTCTATCTTAAAAATCAGTGTAGGGGCGCCTGGGTGGCTCAGTCAGTTAAGCGTCCGACTTTGGCTCAGGTCATGATCTCACAGTCCGTGAGTTCGAGCCCCGCATCGGGCTCTGTGCTGACCGCTCAGAGCCTGGAGTCTGCTTCCGATTCTGTGTCTCCCTCTCTCTCTGACCCTCCCCCGTTCATGCTCTGTCTCTCTCTGTCTCAAAAATAAATAAACTTAAAAAAAATAAAATCAGTGTAGATTACTGTGTATTAGTGATCAAGATGACTGAAATAAAAAGGGCATACGATATAATATGGAGCTCTGTTCTAAACTGTGGTGCCTGTGGCAGGGAGGCATGGGATGTGATCCACTGAGTTACAGAAAGAAACCATTCAAATAGGAATTCTATTAAATAAGAAAATAAAATTTCAATAATAAGAAAAATAATATTTCAATATTAATCTAATGCATATCTTGAAAATAGTGACTACAAATGGAGATTTTACAGATTGGTGTGAACATTTTGGAAGTTTCAAAATAACTGACGTAAAAGAATAAAGCAATAAAATAAGAAGCAATTTTCTAGAATGGGCTGAGCAGGCAGTACGCTGGACCTCTGGTAGAGTTCTGCCATTTATTTACTCTGTAATTCTAGGCCAGCAGTACTAAAATGTAATCTTGCATTGTAGGCATTAGCATCACCAAGTAACTTCTTAGAAATGCAGATTCTGGAGCGCCCTTCCCCGCCCCCCCTCCCTGAGACCTGAATCAAAAATTCTGAATGTGAAGTTCAGCAGTCTATTTCAACACCTTCTAGGTGGTCCTCATTCAGGCTGAAGTTTAGGACAATCCTCTCAGGCAATCCTTTTCATTGGGTTCATTTCCTGAATTGTAAAATCAAGAGGTTGAACTGCTCTTTCCTTTATTCCTTCCTTTATTCCTTCAATCCAGGAAATCATGGCCCCCAAATCATTTTCATCAGTATTTTAGTTTAGTTATGCCTTAGTAAATGTCTTCATCATAATTTGTCATCTTAAAGAGTAGCTTCAACAATTCATAGTATTTCTGCTGTCTGAAACATCTCATGAAATGCAGAGTGTGAATTAATTTTTTCCAGATAATCCAATTTTTGTCATCCAAGTAATTGTTTCTGTGTGAAAAATTGCTTGCAAAACTATTTGAGAGAAAATGTAGGAAAGTTGAGAAATAAGGTTTCAACGTGGCAAGGAATTATTTTTAAAAATTATACCAGAATCATAAAATTTGATTTTGATTTGACTAATCCAAGTGTGAATAATTTTCTCTGAAAGAAATTTTAATTCTTTATTATTGTGCAAATGAGAAGTGTGTAAGAAAATAAAACACATACAAATAATTTGGTTGATTTCCAGAAAATTATATCCAAGGAATTTATATAGAAGGAGTCTATAAAATGACTTTTGATGCTGACACTATGCAGACCAGTCTGACTAATCAATGGAAAATTTCACAAATGTCCCATGACCTTTAACATTTTTTGTCAACACATTCAAAACTTTCTCATAATCAGTCATAAGTGTATCAAGGAATTAAAGAATAATACTATTTTTAATACATTCTAATTCAATGCTTTAATAATACTGAGACCTGCAGTGTTTTATTTATTCATAAGGCCTTATTGAAGCGACCTGCTTCTGGAAATATTCAGGAGACATACTTTTTTTTTGTTCCTCTGATGAAGAACAACTAAAAACCATGGATATCATATTTAAACAAACATAAGAAGACTGAAAATGGAGAGAAGAAGGTAGACTTCCCAGGGACCCAAAGGCCTGAGGAACAGCATGGTGGTAGGTTGCTACGGTTTCTCTTTGCCTCAAATATCCCAGACTTAGAGCTGAAGAAGCCGGCAACCAAGAATGGTCAACGGACACAGACCCAGAAAGCCCCACCAAACCCTGCTATCTCTACTTAAGGAGCAGGAAAGGGCACCTAGCAGCACACAAACAAGTATCTCTACTTCAAATACGTGCAGTCCTTTCTCCACAGTGTCGGCAGAGGCCGAGTGGGGATGTCGACTTCCACCCCGTGGAAGCTCTCGGGAAGCACCCCAGTCACCCTCTGACCCCCAGGGTACTATCAAGAAGTCTGAGTGTGGAGCCAGGACTTTGATCCCTGCCAGGCAGTGATGAACACCCCCACCCACCACTGTGCAGTGTCAGTGGGTATCGTGTGGGTAAGCCTGGACTTCTCCTCTCTCCTGTCAGTAATGGGGTACCACTGGGATGGGGTGAGATGTGGCCTCGTGTCAGATTAGGATTTTCACCAACACCCAGTAATAATGAGGCCTTTCCAACTCTCCAGCATCAGCGGAGGCTATCTCAGGAGGAATAATGAGGCGCTTCCCACACCCTTCAGCCAGAAAAGTACCAGAGGAAGCCTAAGGGGGAAACAGAGCTCACACTTCTGCTCATCATCACTGAAAAGTCCCTCCTGCTCGGAGTCCAGAGAGTTAGAATGGAGACCCCTAACTTCTCTTGCCAACGCAGTGTCACAAAATTCAGCTAAAACAGAAGGTTTAAATTGAATCCTGAGCCTCATAATGTTGTATTCAAAATGTTTAGGTTTGAACTGAAAATCATGTCTCATACTTAGAACCAGGAAAATGCAACATGAATGAAAAGAGACAATCAACAGACATCAACTCTGAAATGACAAACATGTTAGAATTACTTAAATAGATTATAAACAAGCCTTCATAAAAATGCTTCAGAGGGTAATTATGAACGTGCTTGAAATAAATGGGAAAACAGATTCAGCAAAGAAATAGAAAATAAAAAGAACCAAATGGAAATGTTAGAACTGAAAAAATACAGTAGCTGAAATTTCAAAGGTCAGTGGATGATCTCAACAGCAGCATGGAGGGGCAGAGGAAAGAATGTGTAAACTTTCTTGAGGTAGAAAAAGAGAAGAAACCCAATGTGAATGACAGAGAAAAGAGAGCGAAAATGAATGGAATCTCAGGGACCTGTGAGACTATCTGTAAAGATGTAACATTTGTGTCATCCAAGTCCGGGAAGCAGAAAAGGAAGAAGTCAGGTCCTCAAGTTCACTTGAAGAAATAATGGATAGAAATCTCCCAAATTTTTCAACACCCCTGCCCCCAAAACAAAACAAAACAAAACCTACAAATTCAAGACCCATTAATAAATCTCAAACAGGATAAACCCAAAGAAATTCTGTAAATATCTCTGGAGTATATTTGCCAAGCATGGAGAAAGTAAGGCCACTGCCCTACAGTGATCATTTCTAGTGTTATTAGATATATAGACATGGAAACACATACTTTTAATCAGTATGATAGTTGTTATGGTGAATGTCTGTGCAGTTCACTGTGGGACAGCAGAGGGAGTAACCTTGGATAAGATGACTCAAGCTGAGTCTCCAAGTTCAAAAGCACCCAAAAGAAAGGATCTGGGGAAGGGGCATAAGAGGAATGTATTGGCAGAGGAAAAAGCATGCACAAAGACAAAAAGGCTTGAAATACGGTGTGAGTGTATTTTGATGCTATTACATTGCAACTTGTAAAGTGGTGGGTGGGAGCTAAGACTCTAGAAATAGTGTGTGAGACCCTATGTCAAATCTTCTGTGGAAGATTTAAAATTAAGTAATGACAGGGGCACCTGGGCGGCTCAGTTAGTTAAGCATCTGACTTTGGCTCAGGTCGTGATCTCAAGGTTTGTGGGTCCAAGCCCTGTGTTGGGGTCCGTGCTGACAGCTCAGAGCCTGGAGCCTGCTTTGGGTTCTGTGTCTCTCTCTCACTCTGCCCCTCTTCCACTCATGCTCTCTCTCTCAAGAATAAGTAAACATTAAAAAAAAAATAAGTAACGATAGTTCCCTGTTCCCTTTGAGGAATTTGGTAAGGTGCTAATAACCTGCCATTGTATTATCTGAGGAACAGAAGAGTACTGTTCTTCTACAAAGCATCACGCTGACTAACCTCCTATGGTCAGAGTAATCAAGGCTTCAGACTAAGACATTAAATGTCCTTGCCAAAGGTCCTTCAGTTTTTTATGCAGATGGTAAAACAATAATTCACCATCTGTCATTAATATTAGGGTACTACTCTTATCTCCTTTCTTAGCATATGCAATGTGTAAACATCCTACGGAAGCATCACAAAAGCAAGCTTTGTTGTAGGAAAATCAGAGTATTGGGGTAATATAGGGACGTCTGTGTAAAAATTGATATTGATGAGGAAGAAGTTCTGGGAGAATAAGACACCTGGGTCAAAATACATAGCTTTACGTGGATTAGCTGAAATGTGGGTTAAACAGAACAGTACAAGTATAGAAGTTAGCATTAAGTTTCGTTTATGAAGCCTGAAAAATAAGCCCTTTTAAGAGAAGTAGTAATGAACAATTTGCTCCCTTTCTCTCAACAATTCTACCCTATTCTAAGCCATCTGATCTGATCTTTGCTGCTGAGCCCAGGAAACCTTCATGTATCTGCACTTTGCTCTTTCCCAGACTCCTAAGGAACAAATTAATACTGTAGCTAAAACCAAATCATCAATTAGAATTCATCGTGGACATCTATTTCACATGAGCTTGGATGGAATCGTACCTTTTAGCGCAAAAGACACTAACAGTTTAATCTGCAGGCATAGGCCTCTAAGCACACAGCTCTGAAATTCAATTAAATCAATATTTTGAGCTCTGGTTGTAACATTTAAGTTACTGCTGTACTCAACTTCATACCAGGCACTATTCTAGACCTAGAGACACATGTTCATGAGGTCCTCGCTTTCGCTAAACTTATTTTCTCAAGGAGATGGACAGAAATATGCAAGTAAACACAGACTTAAACTTCTTTTATGCAATTATAAGTGTTATGAAGAAAATTGTAATAGGCCATGAAATAGGAGGCTCCTGAGCTGGGCAGAACACAGTACATAAGGACTTTCTGAGGAAATGGATTTGAGCTTGTGTAATGAGTAGGGCACAGGCATTGCATTCCAGGAAGAGGAAGAGTACAAATGAGCCAGGAGAAATGCCCTGTGCCTGGAAAACTCTTGGAACATTTGAGAAATAGAAAGCACAATGCATGAGAAAGAGAAAGGTAGGAGATGAAGTGGAAGGCGTACGTAGGGAGAGTGCTATCCTGGTTAGTCATTTCTTATTGCCGACAATTGAGCATAAAGACGTAAGGTAATCATTTATTTAATTTACAGTTAATTAAAAAAGAGGAGGATGGCCAGGGCAGCTCTTGGCTGAACTTCAGATTACAGAAAATTTCTGGAGTTGCAGCAGCAATTGGCATCAAAAGCAGGTGTCAGAAGCATCAGTTAGGATGAACAAGAGGAAGTTTTGGGTGGAGTAATCTACTCTCTTTATCTTTTTCTGAGATGTCTCTACAATGTGTTTGGACTGAGAAATACGGAAATTTCTCTGCTTATGGAAGCATTTAGAATTTCAGCATCTACACTAAGATTTTGTGTGTAATGAGAATGTTTCTTTCTAAACCTTGGAAATAGTCCTCATGGGCTACCGCAGTTACATCATGTCATTCTTGGTTGCTATCGAATTTCACTTTCTGTAATCTCTGGAACTTGAATCTGGCAGTAACAGGACTTAGGCAAGAAATGGTTACAACCTGGAATATGTCCAGAATCAAGTAAGACTCCAGATTTTGCAAATAAGAAAATTTCTCAACAATTTCTGTAGAACAGAGCAACAAGATAATACATGACAAGCAGAAGGAGGGGCTGGAGAGCGATTGAACTTCCCAGAGATACTGTGTTTAAGGAGAACATACCTATTCATGGAGTTTCAGGTTCCAGGTCAGAATTCTGACATCTGGAAGAACTCAAAGAGGAAGACTAGCCGGGCAAGGCAATGCCATAACAGAAGTGTGCCATGACTGTTGATGCAAATGGGAACTCGGAGAGAAGCACCCTAGGGCAAACTATAAATGACTTAGAGAACAAACATATCCTGCCTTTTTAGGGCTTTCAAAAATTTGCACATCATTTGGAAAGGTCATTCTGTTAAAAGGAGAATATAAGACTAGTTGTGAACCTGTCTTGATGATCATTTTTCTCATACGAGTAAGGAGAAATAAACACAGAGATTATACGTTCATGATGGGCAGGTAGAGTGACTGTACTTTCTTGTATCAGAGATAGAAAGGTATGAAAATGTTAGAGAGATGGGCTAACCCTGGCACAAAAAAATACAGCTTTAAAAAGTTGGACTGTAAAATACAAGCTAATGGCCAGGCTCTAAATAATATCACTTAACAAGAAGGAAAACAGAGAAACAAACATGAAAATTCCCCATCATAAAACTCAAGAGAAGCATTTTGTGTTAGATAGATATAGATGACAGAGAGAGAGAGAGAGAGAGAGAGAGAGAGAAAGTAGGTAAGTAAATCCAATATAGCAGCACAAGGAGAGATCTGATGAGCACACATTCAAAAAAATGTGTATGATAATATAGAGGGATAATTTTATTAACTCCACAAAACATGACGGTGCTCAAAGCACTTAATGGTCAATTTTAATTATATTAAAAGGAAGAACAAATTAAAATATATCACAAAAGATGATAAAGCAGGCTAAAACTAAGGACCCGTTTTAGTCAATTGATCAGATAACAGAGCAGATCGGAGAATACAGATCAGGCTGTGTTTTATATTTTAGGCATGGTACTTGACATTTAGGCTTGTCACTATTTGTAGAAACGATCCATATAAATTGTTTTTATTTGTATTTAAAACAAAACAAAACAAACACACAAACTGTTCATACTAGCTGGTAGAATCTTAGAACAAGCAAAGAAGTTGGAAATGCACAGGTCCTATGTTTTTCAATATTGTTCTTAAAGAAAATGACTTGCAAACGGTAAATATTAGAACAAAGCCAAATATTTGGGAATTGAGAGATTTTGGATAAATTAGCATTTGGCAAATGATCCCTGATGCAAACATTTTCACTTTATCTCCAAAATACTCGTGAAGATAGAAGGAGGTACTCACCCCATCATCAATAACTATGAACTCATTAAAAGAATAAGAATCTTGGAAAATTTTCCACAGAGAGAGCAGAGATGAAGCAAATTTCCCAGACCAAAAAAGTCTTTACAAAGCTACTTTAGCTGTAATCTATTATCAGTCCACTTATTTCACAGATGTCAAGTCTGTATTAACCACATAAGTGTGTCTTCATTTCTTGATATTAAAAATTCTTAGTGTTATCTTGTTGGTTTAGAGAATGCTGTCTGGAATTCATCATTCCTGACACATCATTACAGAGGAAAATATTATGGTTACTGTGGTGGGCTGAATAACAACCCCCAAATAGGACCACGTCTTACTCCCCGGAACCTGTGAATATTACCTTATATGGCAAAAAGGACTTGATAGCTGTGATGAAATGAAAGATTTGGGGATAGGGAGATTATCCCGGCTTATCCAGATGAGCCCAGTATAATCACAAGGCTCCTTATAAGAGGGAGGCACAGAGTCAAAGTAAGAGGAGAGATAATGCAATGACAGAATCAGAGACTGGAGTGATGTGCTTTGAGGCTAGAAGGGGCCACAATCAAGGAATGCAGGCATCCACTAGAAGCTGAAAAAGTCAGGAAGTGGATTCTCTCCTCAAAGCCTCCAGAAGGATCCAGCCTTGCTTTCACCCCAACTCCGACCCAGTGAGACTGATTTCAGACTCCTGATCATGAGAACTATAGAGGAGGTTTTTATAAATGTGTGTTGTCACTAAGTTTGTGGTAATATTTACAGCAGCAGTAGGAAATTAATATGATCGGGGAGCCTGGGTGGCTCGGTAGGTTAAGCGTCCCACATCTTGGTTTCAGCTCAGGTCATGATCTCACAGTTCATGGGATTGAGCCCCGTGTCGGGCTCCTCGTTATTAGAGCAGCACCTGCTTAGGATTCTCTTTCTCTCTGCCCTTCCCCAGCTCTCTCTCTCCCAAGATAAATAAATAAACTTAAAAAAAAAAGAAATTAATATGGCCGGTATTGCCCAATGTTATAAATATATAGATATGACTGTGAAAATGTGAGTAGTGGTTATTTCTGGGCTATGTGAAAATTCTTCAGGCCTTTTGATGTTTTTTCAGAAGTTCTTCAGTGAACTTGTATTGCCTTAGGAATTAGGATAAATGCAATAAGTTTTATTAAACAGTAGACACATATAGGTTGAATTTGTGTTATTTTTATTTCCAAGTAAAGTTTAGAAACAAAGGTAGTTTCAGCCTTTACTTCCAGGTTTCCACTGGTAAAAATGTTATTACTGTCATTTGTTGGTTTGCTCATTAGTTTTTAAAATTTCTTCTTTAGGGACTCCTTGGTGGTTCAGTCAGTTAAGCATCCGACTTTGGCTCAGGTCATGATCTCACTGCTCCCGGATTTGAGCCCCGCTTTGGGGTCTGTGCTAACAGCTCAGAGCCTGAAGCCTGCTTTGGATTCTGTGTGTGTCTCTCTCTCTGCCCCTTCCCTGCTTGTGCTCTCTCTCTCTCTCTTTCTCTCAATCAATAAAGATTTTTTAAAATCTTAAAATTTCTTCAATATATTAATAATTATATCAGCTCTTTATATGTTTAAATATATCATTACTGTTAATTCATGCAAAGTTGTTTTGGTGTTTTGTTTGTTTTGTTACTTGTTTTTCAGTTATAGATCCCTCCCTTGGGGCAAAGCATGGCTTGAAAGAAAGGCATTAATTGCTTCTTTTCTAGTTACGCTAATTCTAATTTCACAGCTTCCTGTCTCTCCCTGAGGACCTCTTCTGATGTCAATACATACTTCTTGTGATTCGTGCTCCTGTCATTATTAAAGTTTCTGGGTTAAATTTTATATTGTCTCCTGATGATCATCCCCAGATTCTCCTAGATTTTATCCATATTCTTAGCTTGCTATCTTACCATGAGTTTTCATGTCTTCCCGTGTTTTTATGGAAAAATTGATAATTATAATCACTTTTCCAGGTGCTTCTGGGCCAATACCAGTCTTTTGGAAAGTTGCTTCAGTGATTTCGTCTCAGCTTCCATAAAAATGACTTCACCGCTGATTTCACAATTCAATACCAACAATCTTATGATTTCCTAAGAGTTGCTTTCCTGAATCTATGTAGCAACTACGAAAATATTTCCACATTTTTCTGTTTAAGTGAAAAATGCATTGTGTACTTTTATCTCTATTTCTTTAATCATATAAGAAAAATATACAGAGATGTGATGTTTATGCCTAAATTATCATTGTGTGTGTGTGTGTGTGTGTGTGTGTGTGTGTTTATTTTTCATTCTTGTAATTAGAAAAAAATTGGAATTGGGTTTCTTGAGTAATTATTCCTGATCCATGTTTTCAGATTCTCTCACTCAGGTGGGAATTGAATAAAAAAAGCAAACTTCAAAAACTAATTGAATAGGGCATAATAAGATCCAATTAGTTTTCTCAGAAAATAATTTTTCTATGAACTGCTCTGCTTTAGATATTATGACTATTCCTCAAATCCAAGATTAGCATCTTGGTGTTTTATATAGACAGTTACATCAAATTAATTTGTTTTGAATTGATACATGAAATGGTTTATAAGTGGAAATGAAACTTAACAATTATAGTAGCATTTGTTTTTAAAAATGTGAGAAATAAATCTGCATCCAAATAAAAATAAAAATGCTCCACATCATTCATTTGTCTCCCTTTCTTCAATTCTGGATGGTTAAATTATTTTGTTGGAATGGAATAGTTTATGGGTTTTTTAAAATTTTTTTAATGTTTTATTTATTTTTGAGGGAGAGAGAGAGAGAGAGAGACTGCAAGTGGGGGAGGGGCAGAGAGAGAGGGAGACTGAATCCGAAGCAGACTCCAGGCTCTGAGCTGTCAACACAGAGCCCGACGTGGGGCTCGAACCCACTGGTGGTGAGATCATGACCTGAGCTGAAGTCGGACGTTTAACCCGCCGAGTCACCCAGGTGCCCCTGGAATGGAATAGTTTAAATGACAAAGGTACATGAAAATACTTTACTGAAAGTTGCTCTTCATATTTGCTATTGCAACATGTTACCCAGTCTCATAACTCCTGACTCCTTTATCTGCTCTATTTTTAAATAGACTTCTCATATTCTAATAACACACAACACGATACTTATTTACTATGGTAAAATGTAAGAATATTATGACTATATCTCCAAACATCGTGCTAGACTAAAACTCAACATTTGGATGGTTTTGTTGAGTCATACATCCTTGTGTCTGGTGCATAATAGAACCTCAATTAACGCAAGATGAATAAATGAGTGGGTATGTACTACTGAGAGCCAAACGATGTTATAGACACTGAGAATAGAGCAATGAACAAAATAGACAACATCTTTCCTTGTGCAGTTGACATTCTAGGGACTGAGGTCAACAGTGCCCTAGATAGTCCTCAACAACAAAAGAAACTTTGGATCTTTTAATGTTAATGTAAGGAGAGAAAACGGGACGATACACTAATAACTGTGTTAGTTTTAAAATTCAGAGAAGAACCCACTGGGGTGTTGATCTTTAAAGCTGATCCGTGAATGATAAAGAGCAGAATGTCTTGGAAGCACATTTTGAACAGAAGACACGGCAAGTGCAAAGGCCTTTGACAAAAAGCAAGAATGGGGTGATGAAAGCATGCTAGAAGGGTTGGGATAAGGTATCAAGAAAGACCTATGAGTAAGCAGACACCAGCAGGATAATATCAGGAGTGAGTGAGAGAAACATTTCAGATAAAGAAACCAGCCTAAAGGAAAAAGAGACAAGTAGTGTGTTTGGAACATAGCATATTTAAGGATATGGCCCAAAAATGAGACTGGGTAATTAAGTAATGGTCAGATGCTGAAAACATTCTACTTCGTGTTAAAGTTTGGACTTTATTCTGAGGAAAGTGTGAAGATATTGAAGGACTTCAAGCTAGGTTAAAAAAAATCGTCAGAAAGTCTTCTGCTTCAGAAGACAGAGATAGCCCAACAAGGCTGAACACTTTCAGAAAATAATTACTCTATTAAAGTCAAAACCACAGGAAAAAAAAATGGTTCCATCACCAACCCTGACAACAAAGGCTAAGTAAGAACTAGGATTTCTACCCTAGCCAGAAGATAAAAAGCAGTGTAATCCCCAGCTGTGATGGAGGCAAAAGCATCATGGCTTTCACCAACTGGAAGAGGTAGAGAGAAGAAACCCCCCAAACCCCAGAAGGGATCCTTCCAACTCTCATATTCCCTGGTTCTTTCTTATGTTGGGGAGGGAACATTTTCCCCTGCCTGTCTAGCTTCTTCTAGCTAGTCTAAGAATTAAATTGGAATGAGACAAATTAACAGGAGAAAATCAAATTCAATTGCGTACATACAGGGAATTCACATAGACATGAGATTCCAAAGACAGTCAGGTAAATGAAGTATATATATCATCCTGAACCAAGAAGGAGGTTGGGGTCTGGGACTTCAAAAGCATGGGAAACAATGTACAGGAAGATGAAAAAGAGTAAATATTTGGTGAACAGATGTTTTCTGGGCCATACAGAAACAATGGGGTATGAGGAGGAATTTTAACACACAGATTTTGCTAGGTTCCTCCTCATCCGCCATACCTAGTTCATATTATAATATTGTTATCTATGGTGATTGCTCTTTTCCTGGAGCAAGTCCTCTCTCTGAATCCTTTTAAGCAGTTAGGGGAAAGGTCAAAACTTTTTCCTGAGTCTTTGAAGCCTTGATTATTTTTAGCTTAAAATAATCTGCATGCCAATGTGGCATATCTTGGGTGGCCTACTATTGGCTCCTAACCTGCAAACCAACCAGTTCACAGTCTAAGCCATACCTACTTCAAGTCCACTAATCTCCTCCTTGTCTTCCATCATAATCTGCACAACTTTTGATAATATTCTTAGGTTTAAACTTTTGCATACCCTGCTGCAAATGAAGTTATTTCCTTTGAGAACAGATTAGGAGCTATTGGTTTTACGGCCTGCTTCTCCAAGGCAAAAGCCCTAAGCAGGGCTCTGGAGTTGGGTGGAGCGGGGGGAGGGGGGCGTTGGGACAATGACAAGCTTCTTTCTGAGTGACACCTCTATTCTGGGAGCTCAGTGTAGGGATGGGCAGCAGCCAGATGTCTTGTGGGTCGTCTCTGCTGGTGTCAAACCATCACAAGCTGGGGCGTCGGTACTTGGGGCCCAGCATTCTCAGTATGCTGTAATCAAGGCAGAGCCTCCCTTTCACAAGTGTGGGCTGCGTGGAAAAAGAGAGCCCTCATCTTGGGCTGCACTAGCCAGGGCAATGGATGGCTAGGGGCAGGACTCCTCCTCCCCAGAAGGCAACTGTCAGAATGGGAGATGGGGGAGGGGCAGGACAAGAGCCGGGTTCTTGGCTGTAGCAGTGGAGTCTCTGCCTTGTTGAGCCGGGAGGGGGAAGGAGGATCTTGGTTCAAATACCAAACTTTTTTTTTTTAAGTTTATTTATTTATTTTGAGAGAGAGCTGGAGCATGTGAGGGAAGGAACAGAAGAGGGGTAGAGAGAGAGGGAGAAAGAGAGAATCCCAATCCCAACCACAAAGGGCTATATCCCAGATCTTAGGAACCTGTGAGATTTTGACCTGAGTAGAAACCAAGAGTCAGACGTTTACCCCAATGAGCCACCCAGGTGCCCCCAAATAGCAGACTCCCGCTTTTCTTACACACTCTTAGGTTATCTTGAATAGTTTTCTTCATTTCTTGTTTGTCCTTAGAACAAACCTTTTCAGAGTCTTCAAGTGGTTGTTCTTAAAATAATCTTCATCAATTTCACTGGGCAGCAAGTCGATGGGAGTTCCTCACATTTCAGCACTCACTGTCTTGCTATAAAACTCATCACCAATGCATTAATTCTTACAACTGTATGTGAATCCACAAGTATCTCAAAATAAAAGGCTTATTTAAAAAAAATCAAAGGATAACATACAAGCAGTTATGCAGTATAATTATCCAGTCCATTTCTCTGTTTCTAAGAAAGCTTTAAGTAGACAAGCAAACTAATTTTCCCCTTCTAGAGTCTCAGAAAAGAAAAAAAATCTCTTTCCGTTTTTTGCAATATGTTTATATATTGCAAATAGCTATCTGGTAGGATGAATAGAGTTGGTATCATAGTTTATTGATGATGGGCTAGAGGAAAAAGTTAAAATATATATTTGCTGACCCTTGAACAATACAAGGGTTGCAGACGATGACACCTGCTGTCCAAACTCCATGTGTAACTTTAGACTGTCCCCAAATTAACTATATAATAGCCTGCTATTGACCAGAAGACTTACTGATAACGTAAGAAGTCAATTAACATATTTTGTATATGTGCTATATACTATATATTTACAACGCAGTGAACTAAAGAAAATGTTAAGAAAATTGTAAAGAGAAAATATAGTACTAAACCATATTTATCGAAAAAAATCCGTGTATACGTGAATGAACCCACACTGTCCAAACCCATGTAGTTCAAGATCAAGTGTATTCACTGAACACCCAGAAATTAGAATTCTCATCAATTGTTTGTCAAGTGAATTACTAAATGTCCAACTAAAGAACAGAATAAGTCAGGTTAGTAGTGATGATGCTGCTTCTCGGTTTTTCTTCACTGCCACTTCTTATTCCTCCTAATCGCTCACACTGCCCCATTTAAAACTCATTTAAAATGTCACCAGCAGGGCATTGTGCCAAGGTCACAGGCACATTCAGTAGTGACACTGCTGAAAAGGTTATCATGGTCTGGCAATAGTGGAAGTGCTATTTTGTAGATTTTTATTCAATGCCTCTGTGTGCCTATGACAATCTGTTTTTCAAGGACTCTTATTTCTTTTCTTTCTTTCTTTCTTTCTTTCTTTCTTTCTTCTTCTTTCTTCTTTCTTTTTGTCTTTTGGTCAGAGAGTTGAAGGCTTAGAAAGGTGAAGAAAAGTGCAAAGTGGCACATCAGACTGTGTGAGTGCAGCCTGGCACCTGGAACAAGCAGGAGGAGCCCAGCTGTGGTCTGGACAGGAGCCTCTGGGACTTGCTAACTGTTGCCTAATCAAAATGTAGAAGCCTGGGGTGCCTGGGTGGCTCCGCCCCTTAAGCATCGGCTCAGGTTCAGGTCATGATCTCTGGGTTTGTGGGTTTGACCCCCCCCCCGCCGCGTCGGGCTCTGTGCTGACAGCTCAGAGCCTGGAGCCTGCTTAGGATTCTGTGTCTCTCCCTCTCTCCCCCTTCCCCATTCGCACTCTATCTCTGTCTCCATCTCTCTCAAAAATAAATACACATTAAAAAAATTTAAAAATTAAAAAAAAATGTAAAAGCCTCTGCAAGGCCTCTTGTCTTTAATTTTTTTTTTTTTTTCCTTTTGGGCCAGGCCGAATTTACCTGTTGAAATAAAATATCAGCAGGCTTAGAAATTACACCACATCTCACGTGTGGATGGCATGGGGAGAAGGCAAACTGAATCAAAAAGGGCTAAGTCATTTCTAACCCAGAAGAGAAAGCTGGTTTGGAAATGCAGACCACCAACACTGAATAATTTCATCTCACTATAAATAGCACATTAACTGAGAAGGCAAATCAGCCAGGCAATGACTGAAAAATGTTTTCAGAGTGCTTGTTTTACCTCTTTTTTGGAAATATGTCCTTTGCGGTGAACTAAATGAATTACTGGTGGCATAAAGAGATTCCTTGGTCATTATATTTGGTAAAGAAGATCAAGTTGTAAATGTAGGTAAAAACACATTTTTTTTTGTCCTGGGACTCAAATGAACTCCACTGCATATCTACACCAAACAACGTAAATAATCCTCACATCTGATTTTATTCTCCATAGACAAAGCCTAAATAAATAGCAATGGTTTCAACCAAAACAGTAACACTCCTCTTATCTAGAAGAATTGTATTAAAAACATTGCCTATTTTAAACTTGGCTAGTAGAAAGTAAGAAAAAAAAAATGAATACTTTAATTTATGCATGGGGAAACCCTCAGGTTTTCATTCACAGTTTTCTCAACTATAGATTTAATATAAAAAATTTAAAACAGTATTCTCTCTCACAGCTGCTTAGGAGTCAATGGAAATCAGAATACCATTGGGGCAAATATACTGAGAGCAGCAGTGATAGCCAACAGGCCAGGCTTTCGTCTTACGTAACATTTGATTCCTTCTTTTAACTACTGATTAAATATGTGTCCTCCCTGACGGGCTCCAAGATCACAAGACAGGGATCCAATCACATTCACTGATGAATCCACAGTTTTAAAAACACTGCCCAAAACATGTTAGCATTCGAAGATTTTTCCAATGAAGGAAACAACATTTGGAGGGTAAAGACACAGACTGTCATCTTTCCCTTTGTTTTCTAGAGTCAACAACATCATGGAAAGACGTGCTGGAGTCCACGTGGGGCAGAGTACCAGCTTTGCAACTTGGAGGCCGGTTATAAACCCAGTGTCGTAGTCATCAGAGCTACTCACAAATATTCCGCTTCTTCTCCAGGCGGGGAATATGGGAAGCTTGCACTTTCTCACTTCCTTTCCAGATATGATTGTTTTCACTAATGAAATGTGAACAGAAGTATCATGCCACATTCCTGAGCGCCTGTGCACAATTCTTCATGTTACCTGCCATAGGTATCCTGGAAGCCTGCATCCAGTTCGAGCCTCCATCGGCCAAGGTCCCTGAGCGACTAGGAAGGGGAGAGCTTCTCAACCCCAGGAAACTTCAACACTTTTAAAAGTTACTGCCTGCGTTCAACTGTACCCTCGAAAACACAATCACTTCCTCTGCATTTTTCTCAACATTAAAAATTAATGGGAAATCAGTTAAAACAATACAGAAAAGCCAGTAAGTAGCATGCTGAATGTGTAAGACAAGGTCTGTCTGCAAAATTTCTCTGGACAACAGCCAGAGTGCTTATTTGGCACTGTGGACGACGGGCTAGACTGTCAAAAAGAAACACTGACTTTCTGCAACTAGATCCATTTACTGTCCAGTTTCACACCTTGCCTTACATTTTCTTACAAGTGTTGTCACAAACCGTAAACTTCAGTGTATTAGTGAAGTTCCTAGGGACTCTCTATAGCTAATAAACATAAAAAATACTTTATATATGAAACATTCAAGAATAAAAAATGCCTATAACATAACAACATAAGATATCATTTTAAAATAAGACAAACTAGGGGCGCCTGGGTGGCTCAGCCAGTTGAGTGTCTGTTGATTTCCGCTCAGGTCATGATCTCATGGTTTGTGGGTTCGAGTCCCATGTTGGTCTCTGTGCTGGAAGTGCGGAGCCTGCTGGGGATTCTCTTTCTCTCTCTCTCTCTCTCTCTCTTTCTCTTTCGGCTCCTCACTGCTTGCTCTCTCTCTCTCTCAAAAATAAATAAACATTTAAAAATATAAAATAAGACAAACTATAGGATTTAATATTCTTATTTATCCCCAGAATATTCTGCAAAGCTGAAAGACACAGATGAGTATACATGTAATTACCAATTGGGCGTCTGGGTGGCTCAGTCGGTTGAGCGTCCAACTTCGGCTCAGGTCATGGTCTCGCAGTTTGTGAGTTCAAGCCCCGCGTCGGGCTCTGTGCTGACAGCTCAGAGCCTAGAGCCTGCTTTGGATTCTGTGTCTCCCTCTCTCTCTCTCTCTCTCCCCCTCCCCTGTTCATGCTGTCTCTCTCTGTCTCTCAAAATAAATAAATGTTTAAAAAAATTTTTTTAATGTAATTACCAATTAAAAACCTATTTAAAAATACCTATAGTAGTAAAACAATAATTTAAAGACTTTTTCTTCAACATGAATAATCCAATTCTTAATACCTGATTTATTTGTATGTTTCAATAACAGTGAGAAAAATGATTAGATTTAGGTTCTTTACGTACAGGTGATTTGGAAGAAATACATCTAGTCACTTTTTTCTACCTTTTCCTTTTTTTCTACCCTAAATTCCCAAGAGCTGTAATATCCATATACTCAGTAACAATCATTACAATAACAACAGTACACATATCCCTTCAAACACATGACATCAGGAATGGTAACAGCTCACATTTATTTTGAACTTGAGTTGCATCAACTTCTTTATGTTCCATAACAACCTGCTGAGGTAAGATCTATTGTTATTTATTTTTTTTAAATAAGAGACTGGGTCACAAAGAGTGTCTTGAATGAAGACCTTGGAGCCCTATGGATTTTCTCTGTCCCTTTGACTTTCCCTCACACTTTAGACTTGACTTTCCTTTCCTTTCCTTTCCTTTCCTTTCCTTTCCTTTCCTTTCCTTTCCTTTCCCACTATGCCAGCTCCTGATCATCTGCTCCCACACAAAACAACAATGAAATGAAGAGCCTAGAGTCTGGGGTCAGCACCCCTGCATCACATTCTGCCAGGATCAGCTATCCTTATTCTAAAATGGGAAACAAATTGGGGCATCTGGGTGGCCCCGTCAGTTAGGCCTCTGACTCTTGATTTCAGCTCAGGTCATGGTGTCACGGTTCATGAGCCCGAGACCCACGTGGGGCTCTGCGTCAGGCTCTGTGCTGATAGTGTAGAGACTGCCTGGGATTCTCTCTCTCGCTCTCCCTCTCTCTCAAAATACATAAGTAAACTTAAAAAAAATTAAAATGGGAAACAAATAGGGCCTTTGTGAGAATTAAATGAGATAATATAGGCTAAGCACTTAGCTCCATGATTGCCACATAGCAATTTCTCAAGAAATTGTATCAATTATTATAAATTCATGCTTCTCAGCCACGAAGAATATTTAGAATATGATGAAGCCATGCTTATCGTTCCTATGGAAACCATTGCTATGTAATTACAACGAACTGCATTTCTGTGCACTTGTTCTTTGTACTTCTGTGTACTTTGTACTTCTGTGTACTATTTAAGTGATTTGCCAAAGCAGTGGTTCAAATGGTATTCATACTGAAGGCTTCGCTAGACCCACTCATATTTTACCACAAAGGTCTAAAGTCACAGAGTGTGCATTCCTTCATCCACAATGCATAAATTAATTCAGTTCACTACAAGTTGACTTTGTTGTCTAGTTGAGGGGCCCTGCTTTTGGAGGCAGATCCTTCAGTTCTAATCCCAGCCCTGCCACCGTCTGTACATTGGTCTTCTCATTTCTAAAATGAAGATACCCGAAATTCCCAATTCATAGGCTTATTTTGAGGCTTGAGCCAAGCATTACTATGTAAAAAGGGTTTCAAACAGTACCTGACAAATAGTAACTTTCAGATATGATTTGCTATTATTAGTCAGTCTATATGTATTAGATATCGACTATGAGCTGATATGCTAGACCTCAGATTCAAAGAAAAAATGTTGTAATCTATATATAACATTTAATTCTCAAAGAATTTAGGGGAGTTAAATATGCTAATATAAAACCAGAAAACCAGGTAGTAAGTATAATAGAAGAAGATGTGAAATATCAAAAGGAGGCAGAATAGTGCACTGCAGTGATAGAATAGTTAGGAAAAACATTAATATTATTTCTATTTTTTGCAGAGAGAAATGACAACTTAGCAAGGTGGCGTGGTCACTCAGCTATGGAATGATAGAGGAGACACCTGAATCTAAACTTCTAGCTGTGGACCCCAGTGCCTCCTTTATATTATATGTATCTAGTTACTGTTCTCCATTTCTCCATTTCTCCTTTCCTCACTCACAAATTTTTCTGTCTGACAAGTCAGGAAAAAAAATATTGGAAGAGAATCTTCTCATCTTGCCACGAAAGGAGCCAGTCTATCTATGTTTGCAATCATACATTCTAGCAACAATTCATACTCCTAAGGAAGACCAGCTCCTCAACTTGGGCATTTGACCATGTTTTAACTATCCAAGTATTTTGCTTCTAAAATTCTTTCCTTACCCCCTATTCTTCTTCTTTTTTTTTTTTGGATTGTTCCTGTTTTCATTCTAATATGTCATAAATCACATCCCCTCCAGATTCTGTCCCATTTTTACCAAAATTTCTTGAAATAGTTTATAATCACTCTGTCCATTTCCTCACCTACCATTCTCTCTTGAGCCCATTTAAAAATACACCATTTTCTCACTACTCCAATGAAACCGCTTGTTAATGTCACTTATGAACTCCATATGGCCAAATCCAATAGTTATATTTCAATCTTTAGCTTGTGCACCTGAGTTGAATAAATCTATAGATGAATAAAAAGTCAAAAGCCCTAAAGGCTACCAGAGGAAACTATTGATCATAGAAACCTTGGTTTATGAAACTTTATGACCAAGAAGAACACCATCTTGATGAGTCTTAGTACCTCTTTAAAGGGGAATATAGAAAGGGGTATTCTTTTTTTTTCTTTTTTTTTTTTTTTTAATTTTTTTTTTTTTTTTACATTTATTTTTGAGACAGAGAGAGACAGAGCATGAACGGGGAGGGTCAGAGAGAGAGGGAGACACAGAATCTGGAACAGGCTCCAGGCTCTGAGCTGTCAGCACAGAGCCCGATGCGGGGCTCGAACTCACGGACTGTGAGTGAGATCATGACCTGAGCCGAAGTCGGTCGCCCAACTGACTGAGCCACCCAGGCGCCCCTAGAAAGGGGTATTCTTAGGGTTTGGGGATTGGGGTTAGTCACAGGGTCTTTATAATGTGGAAATTTGTAAGTGTGGTGTAGGTTTGGAAGGTCAGAGCCAGCTGAGTTGCAGGGAGGTGGGCAGAAAGAAGGGAAAGACAGTGGTCTTATCTTGGTAACACAGGGGTCCATTCAGAGTTTATCTCTGGTCTTTAGAAAACACGAATCTCAAAGAATAGCTGTTAAAATTTCTGAGGTTAGATGGTTTTGTAGCGTGTTATATTTTGGTACAGGTTATCTGTTTTGAGAATCATAGCATGCTTTATTTTGCAATTTGGTGCTTCTGTTTAATTTCTCAAAAGGATTCTTAGCTCTTTCCTGCGCAAGAGACCTGGAACAGTTGTTCTGGCTACGCAAGTACTTAGCCCCTTAAGAATGTTTCGATTCTCATCCTGACGCTTAAACTCACGTTACCATCATGCCAATCTATGTATTTCTCCTTCTAAGAATCAATATTTTTAGGTGTATTTTCAAGCATACAGCCATATGGCTTTATAATGTGCATCTTCACTTATATAAATAGCATCCTATCTGAAGTGGAGACATTGCCGTGCCCTGAGTTAACAATTGTGACTTTAACTATTGCAAGCTTCCTCTTGCCTCAGCCTCCTGGAACATTCCTAAAATCCTAAAAGTAACAAAAAGATCACTGAGAGTGGAAACAAAGTTAATAATGTTCTTTAGTTTGTATAATTTAGCCTATGGGAAAGACTTTGGCCAATTGGTGATCATATCACCTCAGTTATCTTATTTTCTGTCCCAGAGAAGGATAGAAACCAAAGACTAGAAATGATGGTAGGTACTATTAGGTGCTGGTACTCTGTCAACAATGTGCAGTGATTACTGAATATCTATCAGCAGAGAAAGAGAGAAGAAAGGAAAAAATCTGAAAGACTAACAAAAATACATTTGCCTTTTTAATATGCATTGCATATTTTATGACTCCTAAGAAGGCTGCATGCAAGATAATTCAATATTTTCCTGATGGTTCAGAGTTATCATTATTATCAACTATTTTACTTGTAAATACACAAACGCCCTCAAATCTGGCTGAAAGTGTTTTATTTTACTTCAGATAAGTACCTTCTAAAGGTCTCTCTGTACTGTGAGGTAGTGTAGTAACAAACAAAACTCATAGAAATATGGAATTTATTTTAGAAAGATTTTAATAAAAATAAATATAATTTCAAAACAAATATCTGGGCTTTAAAAATTATACATTGGGGTGCCTAGGTGGCTTAGTCAGTTAAGCGTTTGACTCTTGATTTCAGCTCAGGTAATGATCTCACAATTCCCATAGGATTAAGTCCTGCATTGGGCTCCATGCTGACAGCAGGGAGCCTGCTAGGGATTCATTCTCTCTCTCTCTCTGTCTCTCTCTCTCTCTCTCTCTCTCTCCGCCCCTCCCTCCTCAAAATAAAGTCAGCCCTCAACACAAGGGTTTGTAAGGAAAATAATCAAAATTATACATTGATAATATGGAAAATTTGCTTGGGATAAAGACTTCATTTGTCAGTGGTGCCCGAGAGCTGATTCTTTGCTCTGTCTGAGCATTTGAATGCATTCTGCAGAAAAAAACCAAGAACGGAGAATCAGGTTATCAGCATGTATTGTGATCTATCTTGGTCAAGAGCCAGTAGGGCTGTTACCATCTTCCAGTAGTCTGAGCATCATTACACAGTTCCTACAAATAGATAGCTATTATTTTAATGCAATTCTAATGGCAGCACTTGCCATAATAAGCAAGGCAGGCTAAGAATACTGTCAACAGAAGTGCTAATCAGATGATTACTATAACCACTGTATATTAAGAGTTTTAAAAGCTGTTGTGCAGCTTAACAAATGTGGCTGGCATAATCTTTTTTGTCGTTGGCAAGTTGTATTCACAAAATAATGTGATGGGAGGAGCTACATACCTCTTTGTGCTTTAACTTTTGCTACAGTGGTGCTTTGTTTAAAGTTTCTATATTTACGCAGGTGCTTCATGGTATCCTTCCTCTCTGTGCCTGATGAAAATATTGATACTTTGAATTAAGTAAGATTTCCCAGTTTCTTTTTCAACATTGCACAGGCATGCCTTGAGAACAACTGCCTGTGTTGTCTTTGTTCATGTTATTTTATGACTTACAGTTATACGAATTTGGCCAACACAATATTGAATTCATGTTTTTCTGTGGTAACTTTTCTACCTTGTCCATACACCATGTTTTGATTCTTCATCTTTGTGGTTTATCAAGCTGTCATTATCTGTAGTTATAGGACACTTTATTTTTATTTATTTATTTTTGTTTTTTAGGACACTTTATTTTTTATCATCTGAATATTCTCAAGTATTGGCCTGATCCCTTTTACTAGTATACCTTCAGAAATACAAGTCTGGACAAAATAGCGCTAATTCAAAATTATAAACATCCTTGTGTTGATAATTAATAACTACATTAATAAAACATTAATAAACATTAACTACAATCCATCCTTTAGAAGCAAATTAGGCACGTTAAGAGAAACATCAGTGAAATGAAAGAAATAACTTAGTCTTATGTTATATATTAAAGCAGTGCTTTATTTAAGAAACTCTGGGACAGGAAAAAAATTACATCTGTGAAAATGTGAGTTTACAGTTCTGTTTATATGCATTTATAAAACAGGCTATTTTGAAATCGGCTTTTTAAAAACTTTCTGGGCAAAATGAACAGTCATTCTGTGTACAGTCAATTGAACAGATCTGTGGCTTGTCCAACTCAGCATTTACGATGACAAATCTAATGACCCTCCTTCAGGTTGTTAGACAAAGAATGCCGTATATTAAGTAAAATCTTACTGGGAAACCAGACTAGTGTCTGGAACTAGAGTTCATCTAAATATCTCAGCGTACATCACAAATGTGAGAGACATTTCCTTTGAATGCACACGAGCTAGAGATTCAGAAATCCTTCATGCAGCCCAACGTACACCCTGGGAAGTATGCCCAAACCTAAAAGACCTCAAGGAGTGAGAATGAAAATCAAAGAGCAGACCTAAAAGGATGTAGTAGACAGTGTCTTGCCTTGTTTTCTCTTCATAGAAATTCATGTCGGCTTCCAGTGGGAGACATAGCCCAGGCCCACTACCTCGTGCCTGACGTTTGGCTTCAGAGCCAGTAAATACAACTGTCTTCCAACTTCCCTCAGTTTGCCTGACCTTAAATATCTCAACCACCCCCCTACAAAAAGTTACCGAAACAATCGCAAGGACAAAGAACGCATCATAAAAAGGTGTCTTGGATTCTTCCACTACTCTCCATCCCTACCGCTTCCCCAGCATCAGTCAAATGTCTTTATTGAATGGTACCTCTAAACAGCTATCTGCAGTGCAAATGAATGCCTGCAGTGTTGACACGGAGGAGATCCTGAGGGGCTTTGGGCTTATCACATGTCGTACTTTTCAGAAAATACGTTGTACGCCCTTCTCTTTTTCAAACAGTTTCACACAGAACAGACCAAAGCAGATCATCCCTGGTAGAATCCCAGACATGAGCTTTGAAAACCTTGGAGGAATTGCTTGTCCCGAAGGCACTGGCAAAGCCATCGGGCCGTGCAAAGGTGGTGATACGGTGTAGGGATGAGGGGAACGGCCTCTGGAGCTGGATTGCCTGGTTTTAAGGCTGAGCGCTGCCTTTTTCCATCTGTGTGAGGCCACTTAAGTCACTTGACTTCTATGTCTTGGCGTTCTCATCTGTAACACAGGGTTAGAAGAATTAAATGAGTTTATACAAATGTTTTAAAAGTCTCCCTTAATTTATTCATTTTAATGCCCTTTGAAATGAGCAGCATGAACCACGCACTATCACACGACTAGGTTTTATTGCATAGGATTTTGTACTTTCTAACCGGATTGTGACCTCTAAATCGATTATACGTTGGTTGGCAATATCCTAGAGAGATTGATCACCACAGGGATGCCAGATCTGGACTTGCATGTTCTGTGTATATTCCTGTGTGATCTTTTCCCAAGTGGAATACACCATGCTGTATTCATTCTTAAAGATTGACAAGCATTTTAAAATAACTATAAAAATATTTCTAATTTAGGACCAGTTTCTCGATTTGCTTTTCTTTGACTTTCTCTACCTATTAATTAATTAACACCTAGGCTAATATAGATTCATACTATCTAAAAAAAAATTTCCCAAGGCATTTTCAATGGCCTCCAGTAATCATTGTGCAATTTTCACTCAGTATGAAATAGAGTTCAGCCAAGTAATAGTCCTTTATCCGCGAAGCCTGTTTTCTGCTGCTGTATATGGAGTTTGAATAAAGCCATCATAAATCAAAGAGGATTAAAATTAAGGATAATAGTACAGGTTTTAATTAGGTTTTTGGTGTGTGTGTGTGTGTGTGCGTGCACGCGTCTGTGTGTGTGAGAGAACTTCTGAGCCATGTATTCAGACTTAACATGAAACCAGCCAGGTACAGCAGGAGAGATGAAAACGGCGATGCCCATCACACAGAAATGTCTACTTGTCATCACTAATTATGTGCTTCATGTTGGAAGCTTCGTTTATTCCTAGCTGACAACTTTGGCTACTTGGGATCTGTCTGTCTCTGGCTTATGGTGTAGGTTTTTAATTTTGACAAAAATCCAGCGGATGGCAGGGTAGAAAGTTTCTGATATATGAAAGAGAAATAGGACATTTAATAGCATTTATTTCTGGGGGAAATTACAAGAATTTGCATTGAATTGGAGAAAATGGCTGCAAAACAGGAAAAGCACACTGTGCTACAGAGAGCAAAAAGCACATTTAGTCCTTACACATTCATTACCCACTGAGCTCAGACGGAACACAGCTCTTTCTCCAGAACCACCTCCATGATTAGGGCTTTAGAAGGTGGTGGCATGGCAAAATAAAAAGCTGATTGGGAAAATTGCTAGTTGGTAGAATACACGTTTTAAGGTTTATTGCTCATACTGAGCTTACATAATACCATCATTACCTCTGACTACATCTGCGTGTGTTTAGTTAGAAAAGGTCATTTAATTTCTGAATCTTCTCAAAAAAAACACCCACAAAAACTGGCTAAAAGGATAAGATGGACAAATTTCTGAATTTGTGTCAATAGCTTTTGAAAACTGCATGCTTTCAGTTACTTTAATATGTGCATTCTCAGCTCAAAGCAAACATTTCCCGTTTCATTCTGCTTAAAAGGATATTTCACGTTGGAAATAAGCAAACAAAAACAAAACACTGCAGAATGGCATTAGGTTTTAAATGGTTATTTTATAGAATAATGTTATTTTTCTGATTGCAAAAGTGATATATGTTCATTGTATAATACATGGAAAAAAGAGTGAACATGAGAAAATAAAAACAGCCATTAATCTACCATTAATATTTAAAGCCGATTTCTATCTTCCCATATGTGCGTGTGTGTGTGTGTGTGTGTGTGTGTGTGTGAGATGACGGGATATGAGAATTAGTATTTCTATGTCCTTTTCTTTTACTTACATTATACAATAAAACTTTCCCACATTATATATATATGTATATATGTATCATATGCATATATATATTTCATCATTATATTTATGGCATATTATGATTTACTTAGCCTTTTACTGCAATTAAAGGCATTTACGTGAAAATTTTAAAACAATATTATGACTATTGGTACACAACTCTCTAATACATAATTTATTTTTCTAAGATAAATTCCTGAAAGTGTCAATGCACTATCAAAGTGAATGAGCATATGTAAGTCTTTCAATAACTTGCCGCTGCATTTCAGATATATTGATCAGTTTATACTACCACCAACTATGCAGGCCACAAGTTTTACCATGTCAGCCAACTATTATTGTAAAGTAAATATGTATTTTTTATGGCAAATATTTAGTTGCCAATTCAAATTAACGAACACCAACATCATCTCGGGTTTTTTTGTTTTTTGTTTTGTTTTGGTCATCCCGTTTTAGTTTATAATTTTTTTTAATGCTTATTTTTAGAGAGAGAAACAGAGACAGAGCATGAGCGGGGGACGGACAGAGAGAGAGGGAGACACAGAATCCGAAGCAGGCTCCAGGCTCCGAGCTGTCAGCACAGAGCCCGACGCAGGGCTCGAACTCACGGACTGTGAGATCATGACCTGAGCTGAAGCTGGACGCTTAACCAACTGAGCCGCCCAGGCACCCCCTCATCTCGTTTTAATTAACATTTAATTTATGTCTTCCTCTTTATCTCTCAAGCTAAGGTAACATAAAGAATGGAAAGGTTCCAGGCAGTCTTGCAGAGAGTCCCGTTGAATCTTTCTTGGCACAAGTAAGATCTTTAGTAACTACTGCTGACCGTGACGTAAGGCTGCTGAACCAGCGGGGACTGGGCATACAGTGGTGATGTTGCATGGCTTTAAGGGTGGTAGGGCCCAGCTCAATGTGCCTCTGTTCACACAAAATTTTGTTCCCACAAAATTATATTCAGAGAACTTGTAAAGTGATTGCAGATTTCTTAATCAAGTGACATTTCAAGTATCTCAAAGTAGTGCCCGAAGTAAAAGAATGAACCCTTTAAAATTTTTTTAGGAAGTCTAAGAAAAAAATCTTAACGTTACACTGAATCATCTAATGCAAGTCCTTCAAGAACATTATTATCAACCCTTTAAGGATGGCATTTTAATCAGTTTCATTGTATAATGAGGAAAATTACATCTTTAAGTAACTTGCCCCACATCACAAAGCTACTGGGTGCTGTGTTCTCACTCTTTCTCTCTCTCTGGGTACACACTCACGTACACACACACACACACACACACACCCCTCTCACACATACATATATAGCACATATACATATGCATATATATTAACTCAAATATGTGTACAAATACATGTATATCATTGAATTGAGTGTTTGATGAGTTTGGATGTGTATGTGTGTGTGTTTGTGTACTAATTGTGTGTGTGTTTGTTTAATAGAGAACAGTATTTCAGAACTTCCGAAAAGTTCCAACGTTCATTAAAGACTGGGTATAATAAAGAAGACTCACGGCTTTTTGATTCTGTCCAATTTTCTAAGTTATCTGTGACTCACCTTCAAGATGAACTTTTTTGCCCTTTATTAATTGCAGGATAAATATATCCAGATCAAAGATGGTGTGTCCTAGTGTCTCCTTGCATGTGGGAGAGTATACCCAGTAGATATTTATGCCCGGGGTCTGTCCAGTTCAGCCTCATTGTCAGTAGATGCAGGCAGTTCCATTTGCATAATGAACTCTCTGAATGATCTTTAAAGCCTCTGCCAGCAAAGATTAGAGAATAACTGCAAGGATTATTGCTACATCCCTTTCAGTGGGCTCTCAGACGCTGTCCACTCTGAGTTGAATTGCTCACCCTTAATTTGAGGGCTAACTGAGGGTTAGCGGTTTGCTAAGACTTCTTAAGTGCCTGAGCATTGGTTATCTCACTGACTTCTGGAGTGCGGGTGGCAGGAAGTCAAGCCAGGCTAAGTGAGTAAAGAAGGGGTCTCTCATTAAACGCAACAAATTCAATTGCAACGTTTAGTAAGTATTCATTCAGCACCCAAGGTTACAAAAATTGGGCCAAGTTGTTTGGAAAGAAAAAATTGTTATAGATTGACTAAAGTCAATCTATATTGACTTTAAATATAAATTCTATATAAATTTCAATTTATATTGAAAAATATTCACATGATCCCCTACAGGCATCTCTTCTCCCAATGTCTTTTTAAAATATACATAATGTTGGGGCGCCTGGGTGGCTCAGTCGGTTAAGCATTCAACTTTTGATTTTGGCTCAGGTCATGATCTCGCGGTTCAGGGGATTGAGCCCTGCCTCAGGATGCACGGAACCTGCTTGCGATAATCTCTCTCCCTCTCTCTCTGCCCCTTTCCTGTGCTCTCTCTCTCTCTCAAAATAAATAAATAAGCTTAGAAAAATAAATATGCATAGTCTCTTGATTATTATGTATAAATTTTTAAATAACCTGAATACTTAAAGTGATTCAAGAACTTTAGATAGTATCTCAACTTCCTCCTGTAAAAGAAGAAATGTGGTCCATCCTAATCCCTGCCGGTTAGCCTGCAGTCTGCTGGGCTTCGCCTGTGGACCGGCGTGCTCTAGAAGCTTCACCCAGAGAAGTGAGTGAATCTTCAGTAGGTTTGTGTCAGGGTGGCATCTCGTCACTCAGTGGGGGTGGGGGTGGGGATGGGAGAGAAGAAATGATTTTCTACTTCCATCTACCTCTTCTTTCTCGACACACCATCGCTCAACTTTTCACACCTGTACTCCCAATGTCATGAACTCAAAGTTTATAACATTTATATAGTTTTTTTAGGTTTTTAAAAAGTACTTTCACAACCAGGAGCATATTTGCCATCTCCCTTGTGAAGGGACATTTGGCAATGAATGAGACATGTGAATGGTGTCCCAAGGGCATCCATTGGGTAGAGGCCAGGGATGCTGCTAAATATCGGACCATGAATAAGACTGTCCACCACAGCAAAGAATTATTGGGCCCAAATGTTAGTAGCTCTAAGTTTGGGAAACCATGGATTCCGTAGGCTTATTCTGAAAAATGGAAACCAAAAAAGACAATTTCGAAAATATCATACCACAGAATCCACTGAAGAGCCAGGTAATAGCTTCTGTGTCATCCAAAGGAGAATCTTAAAAGCACCAAGGTTGAACGATATACATTTTCTTCAACTTCATTATTCAATAGAAATCATGCCACATTGCTTCTTACTTGGATCAGGATTTTTTTGGTATATTTTTGTTATTCCTGGAATTTCTAATGTCTTATTTTAATCTCATGAAAGAAGAAATACATGTTTTGTTTTTGTTTTTGTTTTTATTACACCGCTAGGATCATGCAGCTCCTTCTGAAAATGTCAGTTTTGTGCAGACTGCTTTTCATGACTGCCGTGTAGCTGTCATATAGGGATTTTGTTTCCCCTGTCTCTTTCATGTCCCTCTCCAATCATTTTAGATTCGGCATCTTCACGCGTTAGATTTCTTTTTCATTTTGCCAATATATGTTCTCATGTAATTATGTCAAGAATGATGTAGGAGATAAAAAAGTTTGAATACCTTCACACTTAATGGTTTAGCAAAGCTATAGATCCTCAGTTTCACAGCCATGTAGCTCAAAGCTTTGGGGATGTTATTTTACTGTCATTGAGTATCCAGTGATCCTGAAAAGAAGCTTCATGTCTGTCTCACTCTAAATCCTTTGGGAGATACACTCCCAAAACTTTTGGAGCTTCTCATAAGCCTTGGTTGAACTTGTTCATTTAGGCTATTTTGGGGTTGAATTCACATAAAAAGCTGTTTGTATTTTTCACGTAAAACAAAATATGAAGACGGGAGCTTCTGATTTGAAGGTTCTCAGCTAGTGTTTCTGAGACCTCTAGGTCTAACCTTACGGTGGTCGGTTCACTGCAGCAACCTTAAGCATCATGACCTCCTGACAACACAAGAAAGCATGAACTTCTCCTCCTCCTCTTCTTCCTCTTCCTGCTCCTTCTCTTTTTTTTTTTCTGTCGTCTTCTTCCATTTCTTAGTCTTCCTCTCTCTCCTTCTCCTCCTGTCTCTCTCTTTCTCTTAATCAGAAAGACATTCCCTTTCTCAAAATCCCCCTTAGCCACCTTCCCCCCTTCAGTCCATTGGCCACAATTGGCAAGCATCTTTACTTGGTCACTGATCAAGTAGACAGTGTATGCTTGTCTCCTGTCATTGGGAGAGTATGGACCTTGCCTTATGTAATTTTCTCAATAATTCAGATTCCTCTGAGTAAAAAGGAACAGACTATCTATTGGGTAAATAAATGACAATATCTGTAGTATTTTGAAATTTCATCAGTAACAGCATGCATGGACTGTTTTTTTAATTTAATAATTTAATTTAATTTAACTTAATTTAATTTCATGATTCCTTTTAATCTAAAGAGTCACTTTTATTAGCTTTGGGAAATTTTGGTCTACCGTGAAGTTCCCCGTAATTTCTTTCTCCCCTTCCTCAGGAACTACTAACAGAGAGGTGCTGGCCCTCCTGGACTGGTGCCTTTTGACTTTCATTTTTTTTTTCTCAAATTGTTTTTATGTTTCTTTTGTAAACCATGTTCTTAAAAAGTTCTAAATTCAGTTCCATAAAGTCCCTACATTTCTCCTTTTTCAATGTAAGTTGTTTTTATGTTAGTGCAAGATCTTGAATCTGTCGTGAAAGACTAATTAAGATTTTCTTAAAGTTTTATTTTCTTCTGAAATTATTATTCTTTGTTATAGGGCCATATGTTTTGATTGACTAGCTCTTAGTCATATTTGTTCATGTTGAAGATTTTTCTCACATCTTTGGAAACATTGAAATGTAGATTCCATGGCTGCATTCTCTCCCTGCCCTCTCTGCACCCCCCATGACCCTGGCCCAGAATTCCTGGCCTCTTCTGCCCCGAATGAGAACATATATTACAAGCTCTAAGCATGACGACAGGAAAGAACATCCAGCAGACAGTACTTCTGTACCACCACCAGAGCCAGAAGGGGCGGGGGGGGGGGGGAGATATCCTATCCTGGGTACCAAAACCGACTCTGAAAGTTTTATCCAATTCCAAAAGGTCACTGTGGTTCTGAAGAGAATTTCTTAACTTTAGACCAAAAATAAAAATTTATATATTGTACATGGTATATTTGTTGGTTTGGGGGAATGTTTAAAGGTTGTGAAAGATAATTCATTCAATCAGTTCCCATTTCTGCCTTACTCCCAACCTTGGCTCTTCATACTTGTTGAATCTAAGCGCCAGCCTACAAAACATGGCTCCAGTCTCCACTCATGACTTCTCTCCACGTTATGATCGTTACTTTCTCCACTACTATAATGTATAAATCATACCACAGTAGCCTTCTGTCTTCCTGAAATTCATCCCAATCTTGGTCCATTCGTGACCTCTTTCCCCATTCACATTTAAAAAAATTAAAGTATATAGTCTTGTACTCTCTAGTTAACATTTCAATGATTACTGAGAACTGGGAAGACTGCTGGTTTTCTGTGGTATTGAGAAGAAAGTAAAATCAAGTTTTATTTTATTGACTGAATATTCTGCTCAAGTGTACATCTTCCAATGTTTACGTGGTCTTACACGATCATAAATAGCCTCCATTTCTATTCCTTGCTCATATATCAAGTCCACATAAATCTAATCCTCACAACATTTTCCTCACTGCATTTTGTAATATACTTACATTGTTTACACCAAGGCTGCATCTTTTTTTTTTTTTAACATTTATTTATATTTTGAAAGACAGAGACAGAGCATGAGCAGGGAAGGAGCAGAGAGAGAGGGAGAAACAGAATCTGAAGCAGACTCCAGGCTCTGAGATATCAGCACAGAGCCCGACGTGGGGCTCGAATTCAAGAACTGTGAGATCATGACCTGAGTCAAAGTTGGACGCTTAACAGACTGAGCCACCCAAGCGCCCAGCCAAGGCTACATCTTTTAGCACAGTCATGGCACATGCTATAAGCTCAGGGAACATTATCCATACTAATGGCTTAATGAAGTCACATCAATCCCCAAATATTCCAGAAGATGGGCTAGTGTTAATAGTTGCTAAAAAGCAAAACAACTTGTGAAATATTATCATGAATGTTTTTTGCAATTTGTGTGCTTCACAACTAGCAATTACTAGTATTGGTTCCCCTTCGGCCTTCCGATTATTTGTCCATATTGCGCCACAGGCCTTGATTGAGCAACCTCTCTTTGTCTTTAACCCAATACAAGCTACCTGTCTCCTAATTCGGCAAACCGTCCCCAACATTTTCCTTTTTGCGATTTCCATCACCCACTATATTAAATTCTCAACGCTTCTAGGAGAATTAAGGTGGTTCGCAGTAATATTTATACCATTCAAACAAGGGTTTTATAGGGGCACCTGGGTGGCTCAGTCGGTTGGGCGGCCGACTTCGGCAAAGGTCATGATCTCACGGTCTGTGAGTTTGAGCCCCGCGTCGGGCTCTGTGCTGACAGCTCAGAGCCTGGAGCCTGTTTCAGATTCTGTGTCTCCCTCTCTCTGACCCTCCCCCGTTCATGTTCTGTCTCTCTCTGTCTCAAAAATAAATAAACGTTAAAAAAAAAATTTAACAAAAAAACCCCCAAGGGTTTTATAGTCAAATATTTGTATAGTTCAAACAAAGACTTTGTTTTTTTCTCTACTCTGCCACTTGCTAATTGTGTGACTCTGGGCGATCAGGAAACCTCTCCAGCCCCAGTTCCCTTTCTCTGTAAAATGTGGATAAGCAACAGCACGTTACAGTACTCCATGTGCGTTGGGAGAACTGAGTGAGACGTTGGATGCAAAGCACTCAGCAGTTTCTTCTATATGGTTAGTGCTGACAAAAGTTAGAAAATTATATAGCAAATAATAAGACAGCACAAAAAGAGGAAATTGCAGTCATAACGTCTCTGGCACCAATGAGAAAAAAAAAATTGGAGATTTAAAAGCAAGCTGGAAACATCAAGGGTCCAAATGAAATAGACACTCCCAAATTAACGATGTAATATCTGTACGTGGTAAAAATTGTGTATTCAATAAATGAGGGTACATAGTATTCGTATAGACAGTAAATGCATATCATTGGGTGAAAGTATTATCTTTGGTAAATGAGAGTAGTCATTTGCAGATGTGAACTCACTGGATTAAAAAAGCAAAATACAATTTGTATCTGCTTCCATCTGAGCCATTTCTGGTCAGTTTTATCTTTTATCTCCAGGGAACTCCTTGGGAAAACTCACACAGTATCTACGGGAGAAAGAATGTCAGTCAACAGTCCTCAAAATCTTGATTGCATATTTCAGCAGTAAAAACTTTTCAGGACCTCTCTATTTTTGTATATGTATGTTTATTTATGAAGTTTTTATATGTAATACTAAATACTGTTCTAAAACTGTTTTAAAATTTACAAAGCCACAACATAAGGAAGTAATGAGCAAACATTATAATATACCCTCTTATATTTCAAAGCATCATTTTATATGTAAATTCCATAACTGAAAAGGAAAAAAAAAAAGATTCTCAGGGCAGACAAATTCTGATGAAGTGTTCGAACAGCCAAGGAGGCTGGTTTGGCTTTCTCGAGCATCAAGTTGTATCTAATTCTGACTGTAAGAACTTGAGCCACTGAAGACTGAAGTTTATTGGAATTACAGGCAGAGGTAATCTTTTCAAATCCATTTCATCCCTTGCCTAAAGTGGTACTTGTCAAATAATTACATCAGAAGTTAAAAGACAACATAGTGGAAAATAATAGTGCTTTTGAAATTTTTCATGTCATGCGCTCATAGAAATGAGGTTATTTGTATAGTGCATAGGAGTAAATGGCCAAGGCTCCTTGCAGCCCGAAGTAGCTGGTCATAGGTCTCTGTCTCCCCTTGGCTGTTCCGGGGATCTGAGGGCTGAGGCGCTAGGCATAGCTGGAACTGATTTCTGGGATACCAGTGGAGCCACGCTGCCTGAGACCACAGATTGCTTCCTGTGAGGAAGTGATTTCTGAGTTGTGTTTTGAAAGATGTGAGTCAAAAAATGGTTCTTAGTACTTTGACATTTTCATGTACTGTGCAACCGCAGCATTTTTAGACCTGATTATTTTGTATCTTTCTAATCCCCCTCTCCAGACCGCATGTATTCTAGAAGAGTTTGAGCCGCGTAGCCTTCCTGACACGACATCTTCTCAACTACTTTGCAAACGACTGCCAGATTTGTTCTCAAGCACTGCTTTCTTCAAGTCTCCGCATTATTTCAAAACCTCATTGACTGTATCTCGGTGCATCAAATGCAAGTACGTACGACTAGCTTTGACTGCTCCTCGTCACATGGGTCTATCGCCATACACACTTTTGTTTCTCAGACTTTTCATGCCTTCGTATAGGTAACCATCCATTCATTTATGCACCACACATGTATGAATGTCACATATGCACCTGCTGTTGTGTTAGGCATTAAGGATTTATGAATTAATAAGACCCGCCCTTGCTAAACTAGCAGCCAAGTGTGGGAAAATAGAAAGATTATTACATACAGCGTGATAAATGTTCTAGTCGAGTTACAAATAAAGTACAGCAGCAAGGGATTGTTCTTTATTGGCCACTGCTCTTGTGCAAATAAGGCGATGATACGGAGGGCTTTAGTGGTGTTGGATTATTGAAATGTTTTCACGTTCCTTAAAATGTTGCCAGCGGAAGGGTTTTATTTCAGAAATGAATCTGCTCTGATAGTTTGTTTACAGGAAAAATGTGGCAGACAGTGTGATGCAGTGGAACAGGCTCTAAAGGGTCGAATTCTAAAATGTGATTTACTGACTATATGGTATAGAATGAATCATTTACTACTTTAGGCCTCCGTTGTCTCATTTACAAAATAAGGACTTGGCCCATGTAATCTCTAGTGACCATTTCAATTCTGGATTAAAACGTATGGTTGTTTATTTGGCCACTATGGATTCTGCCCTCTCAGATGTCCAGATAAGAATATTTGTAATCCGCTCCAGACAGATGGGAACTGGGATCCTCGGGTAAGAGTGGTTCTGAAACACACCTGGGCTGGGCTTCTTAACCTCATGTATAAGGGCATCAGCTAGATATTATAGGAATTATAATATCGATATATTTATATCTATATATCTATAGCAAAGTGTCAAAGGTGCCCCTCCTTCTTCAGGTGTGGACACAGGGGGTAACAGTCTGGAGGACAAGGGGAGCAAAGTGGGCCCTGAGGTGCAAGCCTCCTAGCAGACCCTGATGATTTTCTTCAGGCTCCTGGCCAGATAAAAAGTGGCTCTCTGCTGGGGCGACTTTAAAAGGAGGATGCTCAAATGGAATTGGGATGAGTTGTATTTGTTCTTTTCTTAAAGCAGAAGCTTTAAAGCTCTTGGATATTCCACACCTGAGTCTGACCTCCTGTCATTTCACTCCTTAAATCCTCTTAAAGGCCTCAACATTTTGTGTATTTTACCCATACCTTTCAAAAATAACTTGTGTTTCCTTATGAACGTTTTAAAGGCTTTTTTTATGATTACAGTATGATTCCATAGCTAGAGTTCAGCTCTTTTACCACAGTCTTTGCATGAAATGTATGCAAGTTTGACATTTGTCTAGCACATGGACAATTAATATTCAAGAAAACTAGTGGCTCAAACCCCCCATATTTGTTGTCAAGGTGTCAGAAACTCTTTTGTCTGTACAACTTATTCAGATTAGTTGTCTAGGTCCCAAATGCCAAGACTCTAAAATAATAAGAAAAAAGAAGAAGAAGAAGAAGAAGAACACTGGATAAAGCTTTAAAGAAAAAATGAGGTCTAAAGTTAAGAGGAATGCCACACATTCACTTTCTCCATCTTTTCTACGAATGGTTCTGCTCTGCATTACAAAATGGGTGGATTAGTATGGAGAGAGGAAGAAATTGATGTGGGAAGGAATTATCCAAGATTTCACATATGGAGAAGGGGTTTATTTTCTTTATATAAATTTTCATAAAATGTACTTTGTTTTCCGAAAAACTTTTTGTAAAGTTTATGGTCAATGCTATTTTTGTGGGATCACTTGTCAGAATTCATGTAATGAAATATTTTCTCAGCATTTTGCAAGCTAGACTGGTCTTCTGGGACTTTGATTCTTTGGTTGAAAAAAAAGTAATGAACGTCTATGACATTAATGTTCCTATCTAACAATGACATATTTTCATCTTGCATTTTATCCATAGATAATCAAAGGAACTATATATTTATCAAATCCTCTGCTGTTTAAAGTGAGTGTGTAAATTTCTTCTACATTTTCAGCATCTGCTACACATCAAGACTTCTTTCTTGGGAAAGAAAGTTGACACGGGTGGGAGAATATCAAAGAGGAATAACGGGGAGAAACAACATAGTCACCATTTGTGATAGCTCCACGATTTCTTTATGTATCCTTCTCACGATGGCATACTCAGAGCCTTGTACAGTGCTGCTAGGCACACATAGATACATACTTAAAGATGCTTACTAGCCTACATGTCATAAATCAACTTCCATGGTGTTCCTCCTTCTGTTCTGGTCACTTTGCTTTCTCTGGTCAACCTATCTAAGAAAACTGTGCTTAAGAAGTGATACTTCTGCCCAGCATGTACCCATACCTGTATTTGTTCCCTTGATTATTATGAAATGAAAAGTCATGACAGCAGGCAATTTTCTCGGTTGGTTCCTCACTGTAATTCTAGAAAGCTACCTTAGGAGTCCCAAAGAAGACATTCTGTAAGTACTCTCTAAGTAAATGAACAAGTGAACAGATACATGTAGTTTGAAAGGAAAGGAATGAATAGATGGACAAAACATGAAGATGAAAATTTCATAATAATGGATAACTCATTGTAGAGAGAGGGTGAGATGGAGTTCAAGCTATGTCCAAAACTTACTAGATGATTGAGAGACCGAGCTTGTCAGTAACTGAAAGCAGATGTAGAGAAGAAGGTAGGAGAGAGGGCAGAGAAAGTGTTCATTTTGAAAACCTGCCTAGCTCTCTTGTTGGAGATGTCTATCAGATTGCAGAAAGGCAACTGGGAAGCCTAGGGAAGAAATAGGACTAGAAAAGTAAAGTGAAATATTATTATCACAGAATTCATAGTTTAAATTTTCATATACATTATTCCTTCTGCCAGGAATGATCACTTTTTCTTCATCTATCTTGACAAGTGCTGTATTTTTTCTTCATGGTCCAGATCAACAGTGACCTCATTTGGCAAGTCTCATTGACAGAAGGATCTTTCGCCATTTCTCCCTTGGTACCATCATTATATTTTTCCTCGAAGACAGTAATACACTTATGGCACAGCATTGCAAACCATAAGCTATATCCCTGTCTGTTCTAACTCCCATGTCCATACATACTTAGCTATCCCTGAGGGCAAGAAACATATGTATCATTAAATGATAGTGATAAAACTTTAATAATAGTAATGAGCACTTTAAATCTGAATTAATGAAAGTAGTAAATGGAATCAATCAATAAGAGAGTTCAGAGAAGCTGATACTAGAACATTGGGGAAAGCTATATTAAAATGGATGAAGAAAAGGAATTTATGATTGATGAAGAGAGAACAGTAAAGATCGAGATGGAGCAGAGGGGTGGGAAACGAAGCAAGGAATGTATTTGCTACCTTAGGGAAGGAAATTTGAAGAACAAGGTGTTATTAAGGTCAAAACATAGACAAGACCCATGGGTTCCTAGTGGCTCAGGGCACTGGTGACCTATAAGACAATCATTTGGTGGAGTAAAGGGGATAGAAACAAGACTGAAGAGAGAATGAGAGACACACAATACTGAGCACAGGATGCAGTCGGTCTTTCCAAAAAAACTTGATGACATGATGAACAGAGAGGTGATGATAATTCTAACAGCTGCAGGATCCTTAACAATGTCATATTCTTAGTTTACTTATAATTTTAATATGGAGCTACTATGCACTTTATTAAGTTTTTCTTTCTTTATTTATTTTGAGAGGGAACGAGAGAGAGCACAAGTGGGGAAGGAACAGAGAAAGAGGGAAAGAGAGAATCCCAAGCAGGCTCTGCACTATCAGCACAGAGCTCTCGGTGGGGCTCGAACTCACCGACTGTGAGATCCTCACCTGAGCCAAA
Source organism: Panthera uncia (assembly GCF_023721935.1). Lineage (NCBI taxonomy): Eukaryota > Metazoa > Chordata > Mammalia > Carnivora > Felidae > Panthera > Panthera uncia. Next base: position 53,242 of record NW_026058558.1, read on the forward strand.
ATCAAGAGTTGGATGCTTAACTGAGTCACTCAGGTGCTCCAAGATACTATGTATTAGAAGATATCCAATTTAAAAGAAGCCAAAACTGCAAGAGAAAGAGGCACTTAATGGAGTGGTATCTCGGAGAATGTAGGAGAGGAGAAGGATATGAACAAAGCAGGAGGATTTGATTGGCTTTGGAAAAGAGGGGAGATAACTCTGAAATGGGAGGAAAGAAGAAATAGTGAAAGTAAAGGATTTTGTTTTGTTTGTTTGTTTCTGCTGCCAGGAAAAATTAAGTGCACTGCGTAGAGTAAAAAGTTTTTTTAATCAATGTTATTAAATAGATACAAAAGCAATAATTTTATCTGTGTCAAAAAGATTGCCAGTTAGATGTGAACTGAAACATACACATAATAATAGTCTTCCTGTGATGTAATTGAAATACAGTAGAAATTTTAATGACATTTACAAAATCTTTTAGAAGCTCAGAATACCCCTTTTGAGCATTTGATTATCTTAGCATTTTAATATTATAATTACAGCATGTCAGTACTCTATTTAAAATGTAATTATCAAAGCTCAGAGGAAACTGATTCTTGTGCATCCATAATTTCATACAATATAATTTTAGAGCTTGAGCTATTTTTGTTTTATCATTTTAGTCATAGAAACATAGTTGAAAGTCTAGGAACTTGTAGTTTTCATTTTTTGATAGGCTTTTAAAAATAATCTTTGCTTTAAAAGTGGCCTTGTCACTGAATACATGTTTATCTGAAATAAATCAAATCTCTTCTGGTAGAATAAAATGGTTCATGCAGTTTTCAAAAACATATCATGACAGCAAAACTATATCCTCAAAAGAACATGTTTTGTAAAACTCTTTCATGCAAGCCATTTTACCCTACAAGAATTAGGACATTGTTAATTATATTGATTGATGGATGATTTAGTAATTTCATTCGAGTATATACTTAAATGTCATCTCAAAATGGCCTTTTCCAACTACCTTATTTTAAATACCCCCTCAACAAAATGTAACTCCTTGACATCTGGGGCTTTGCCTTGTTCATCCCTGGAGCCCAGAAAGAAGGTCTTTCTTGTTGAATCAACAACTGTTTTAGGTGATGTATGTATATGCTTAAGACAATGATGTCAGCATTGATTAAAACAGTGCTGGTTCCCAAAATATCTGGTATCAGAATCACCCGGAGAGACTTTGAAATATTAAGTTTTCCAATCTTCACTTGTTGGAGACACTATTTTGATGGGTTTGAAGTAGAATTTAGGATTTTAAAAATACTACCTTACGTGTTTTGCATGATAAGTTAGAATGGGAATGGCACTCAACTCTCATTCTTTTTTTATTAAAAATTTCATAACCTATGTCTCTTTCCTTCTTCCTTCTCTCCTTCTCCCTTCCTTCCTTCCTTCCTTCCTTCCTTCTTTCTTTCCTTCCTCTGACATGTATTATTAAGCACAGTAAATATTAAACATTGTAGATACCAAAATGAAGTAACTAATCATCCTTGCCCTTAAAATGCATAATGCTAAACAATGGAAAGTTTTTACTCTTTGAGAGGGCAAACACTTATCACAAAGAGTAAAAGATAAGCAAATAATGAGTGAAGAAGCTGGTTAATACAACTTGTGTATGCACGAGTGTGTTTAAAAAATGAGGTGTGAATGAAATAATGAAGCTAATCTTCTTATGAAAGTTATGACAGACCCAGGAGACAATCCAAAAGAGACACTGTAAATACATTGTGAGAAAGAGCATAGTTTTTTGGAATAACTGTAGAAAAAAGAATCCCCAAATGGCTTGAGCTAGTCTCCTACATAAAAACACTGATTCCTTATTCAAACAACCTCTTCGCATTTAGTAGAAACGTATATAGTGGTAAGGTTCTTTGGCCAACTAAGTCCAACTAGTTCATTAGCTGCTTGAAAGGGGTAGGCCCCCAGATCATACCCACTGTAACCAAATTTCTCATCGCATTACATTCAAGACACTGAAGAAAGATGGCAGGAACCTGTTACTTTTACTTGCGACTCTGGCTTGGAAGACAATTCCTCTCTCCTTCCTGTAACTTCCCTGCAGAATACTTCTCAACACACTTCTCACCACGATCTTTGTAAGTTAATGCAGAGTTTACAGCAAGGAGGGGATCTGGGCACAAAAAATGCAGCAGAGGGAAGGCATCCTTTCTCCTGCCCCGCTCATTACCGTTTCTTCTTTGTAGGTCTCCTCCCTCTGCACCAATACAGTTAGCTCAAAAGCAAGGCAAAAAGAGGGACCTAGGACTCAAGAGGGTGGCTGGAATTGCTCTCTGCTGATAAAAGAGAAGGGGATGACTATGTAAGGAAGCATGGGTAATCCACTTTGATAGCGGATGGTACTGTTAACAACGAAGAGAATTCGAGAGCCACCCACGTTTGGCAAACCGCATTTGGGTGTATAAGTTCAGGTGTGCATACATACAGCAAGCTTCGTTATTGTAATACCTTGCAGTAACACTGAGAATGAGAAAAGATTTTCCATTTATTTAAACGGTTTAATTTATTTTATTTTTTAAAAGGCGTTTAGTTTAACACAGCTGCTGTGTTAGTTTGATGTCAGATCTGCTTACCACAGATTAAAATGGAATAACAGAAAATTCCAGAAGCATTTGCTTTTCAAAGAATGTCAACTAAGGCACACATAGGTATTGATATCAAAGTGGAAAACAGGATTAAATTTTACCCTATCTCTATGCTTGTCTAGTGGGTCCTTTATCTTAGCATTTGCTATACTGAATTGATCTGAGTCTGTTGGACCATCTACAAGACTAAGATTTTTGAGGGATTTCTGGTGTTCTGATAAACCTGTTCTGGAGTGTAAGAACCCTGATTTGTATCATATTCCTATTTTATTGGTGTAAATACGCCCACCATCACTGATTTCGAGTTACCAAAGGTTTTTTTTTTTTAACGTTTATTTATTTTTGAGAGAGAGACAGAGACAGAGTGCAAGGGTGGAAGGGACACAAAGAGATGGAGACACAGAATCCGAAGCAGGTTCCAGGCTCTGAGCTGTCAGCACAGAGCCCCACGCAGAGCTCGAACCAATGAACCATGAGATCGTGACCTGAGCTGAAGTTGGACGCTTACCTGACTGAGCCACCCAGGTGCCCCTCAGGTTGCCAAAAGTTTAACAAACCTCCCAAATCAGTTCTTGGGTCCAGCGCATGACTGGCTGGGACAGTCTTTGCCCCACTGCCACATAACACATGGCCCAGCACAGCCTGCTGTAGATTAAGTATCTGCTGGATTCTAGTTGGGAGAGTTTTAAAATAATTCTTATGAGAACGTCGGCTTTTCCTATTCCTTCATTGTTTTACTCCAGGGCATGCCACCTTTTATGGAAGCAATTTTACTTTCTCCAGCCAATGCCAACCCCTCTCATACCCCATGAGAGACGAAAAATAGAGGTTCAGCAAGATAGTGTCTTACGTACTCTCACACAAAGTTCATGAACTTCAATTTCGGAATGTAGTAATATTTCAAAAGCTGCTTTGAGGGCTCAAGTAGGCTTGTCTTATGTCATTAAACGGATAGTAGTTAATCATAAAATTATTTCAGGATTATTTCAGGATTCCTTGTAAGATTTTTTAATAGAGTGCAAATCGATGAGAAGAATGTCCGCCTTTTTGTTACCAAAGAGGACAAAGAATATTTAGAGTGACTTGAATATGCTAGAAGTTGTTTAATTTTATATCTGTTGCCACCTATTTTATAAATTAAAAGAGAGACAGCTAAAACCTAAATTGAACAAGTTAGGCAATTGCAGCAGCAGAAGATTAGACCCTTGTTTGACTAATTTCAAAGTCTTTGCTTGTATGGTGAGAAGCTACAAAGCAGAGCTATGTGTGGGAGCTGGGTAGGGGTCTAAACATAGCCTTCGCCTGCCCTTGCCTTCTGAAAAGGGTGCTGTTCCCTGCTCAGTTCTGGGCTTCCGAATGGGTCAACCCTTTGAATTTAAAAAGTCAAAAGAGAAGGCCGAAATAATCCATATGAGGAAGAAAATTCCCAGTCTTGGAAATAAGAACTAGTGTGGCAGCAACCAGGTGCTGTTTTAAGAAACTCAGAGGAAGAAGACAGAGGATGAGATCATGCTCTGATAAATACCACCTCAGGAGAGAAAAGAGAGACTTAGACGGTTTTTAATGGAGTTTTGCTAGATTTGGCAACTGTAATTCTCCCTCTGCTGCTGATTTACATTTTATGTATTTCCCTAACTGAAGCTTGCCTAAACATAACCCCACTTTATTCTAGTGGTTCCTAATCAGAAAAAGGAAGAAAGGAGGAAAGGAAGGAAGGAAGGAAGGAAAGAAAGAAAGAAAAGAAAGAGAAAGAAAGAAAGAAAGAAAGAAAGAAAGAAAGAAAAGGAGAAAGAAAGAAAAAGGGAGGGAGTAGGAAAGATATCAATGTTTGAGGTCAGCTATTTCTATGATTTCGTCCTTTTTTTAAACATAAAGGTTGTTACAGATTTTTTTTTAGTCAGGTCATAAATACAAAGGAAGGATTTTCATGAGACTTCAAAAACATAGTACTTTGGCAATTTTACTAGAGTTATATATTTCATGTATAATTAAAAAGTAAAATATACACAGCTTTCCCTTCTTCCCTGAACAGCAGTGGTATTTTCCAGTTAAGGCAAAAATAATAATAATAATGAGAAAGTTGTTCACCATTGGTATAGTTCACTTAACTTTTTTCTGCTTGTTAGCTCTTGAGTATATTAGACTGTGTATTGACTATATATTCTGCTTCACAACCAAAAGGAATCCAGCCATGTTTCCTCAAGTATTAAAACTGATAGCCTTGAATACGTCAGAGGCTAAGTCTGATAGACATGGACTTCTGTGAAGCCAGTTCTTTATTTTGATTTATGTGGTTATCTAAAATGATTTTCAGAAAACTGATTAAAAGTATTTTGGGGGCGCCTGGGTGGCTTGGTCGGTTAAGCGTCCGACTTCGGCTCAGGTCATGATCTCGCGGTCCGTGAGTTCGAGCCCCGCGTCAGGCTCTGTGCTGACAGCTCAGAGCCTGGAGCCTGTTTCAGATTCTGTGTCTCCCTCTCTCTCTCTGACCCTCCCCCATTCATGCTCTGTCTCTCTCTGTCTCAAAAATAAATAAACGTTAAAAAAAATTAAAAAAAAATATTTTGGAGATTTCCAAAACATGCAGCTCACAGGCATTGAAAAATACAGTTTCAAGGCCAAAGACCTGACCGTATATCAAACAGCAAACAGAAGTGAGCAAAAGTGCCATGTATATTTTTGCCTCGATTGTGTGCGTTCTTCTTTAGAGCCACCCAAGGGCTAACTCTACAGACTTACACATTGAAACCAACAAACTGCCTCCTCCTGGATGTCTTTCCACCTTGCCATTATTGTCAGCATTTGGGGATGTATCTAAGTTTCCCATGCGTGAAGAAATCGCTAAATACAAGACAGTGGCCTCAGGGACATCCCGCCTTTCTCCGTATTCTCTGAATTTTTGAGTGTGCTTGTGGCAGTGGGAGATCACGCTGTTTATTTAGGGACTTATGATCATGTCAGTGAAGGTATCTGGTCATCCTCTCCCTCTCCTTGCCCCTCACATGAAACTCTGCACATTAGTCTTCATGCAGGGTTTAACTTCACTCCCAGCTTACAGCGGCGGCACCAAGTGAGAAATATGCTGGTGGGTTTGATTACGAAAGTGTTAGTATGTCAGAAAGAAATCACGAGGCATTTGGAAAACCTAATAATAAAACTGAAAATGGAAAACTTTGAGCAGCAAAACAAATCACATTTGGGGTTGTTTTCAGAATTTTCTCGTGAATTTGCAGAATTTAATTCCCTTGGGAAATCTGGACTGTCAAAAGAAGAGAAAAATTTTAGGTGTGGAGATTTATGCATTCCTCATGATTATAGGAGTTTTAATGTGAGCCCACAAAATGAATAACCTTCTAAAGGGCCTTTAATGTTTCTTAACTTGAAAAAAAATATGTATTGTTTTGTCTTGGAGAAGGGTTGTCTCTTTTCATAGCATTCCCTTTGTCTTAAGGGTGTATGGGTCAGTATTCTTACAGAGTTGAGATCAGCTTATATTTACAAGCCCTCTGCATATATTTTTAAATTTAATTTAATTTTTTTACAGAGAGAGAGAGCATGAGAGAGAGTGCATGAGTGGCAGGAGAAACAGAGAGAGAGAGAGAGAGAGAGAGAGATCGGGAAGAAGGATCGGCTCGATCCCTCAAGAGTCAGATGCTCAACCGAGCCATTCGGATGCCCTTACAAGGCTCCTGAATCAAGCTTTGTGGCCTTGTTTTTCCTTCAACAGTTATTACAACAATATAAATTGAATGTTTACTGTATGCCAACACTGTGCTGGACATTTTGATCACATTGCTATCTATGTTTTCCTTGTGTAGTGATTTTAAACAATTTAGGTCTCTGGTGCTTTTGTAAATAAATCACATCCCATGAAACATGAATATTTGAAGAGTTAGGGACTAGAATTATAGTTTACTTGGGACTGCTAAAGCTATATCAAGAACTTTATCTTCCTGGATGACACAGACCAGGATATCCTCTGAATTGAGTTCGGGGATCCAGCCACCCCATTGTTATTAGGGCCATTTAGAGTTCTTGATAACTTATTTTGCTAAGTTGATATTAATATAAGGGAACATTGCAGAGATCAATTTACAGCAGGGTTTTCCAGGACATTGCTTCTAATGTTAGACAGTGTGGTAATTACTAGCTCAATGACCTTAAAAAGTTATTTTACCTCTGGGCTTCAGTATTTTTAACTGTGAAACGAACCATATGGTCACTAAAGTTTCATCTAACTCTAAAATCTAAGCTTCTAAAAGGACCCTTTGGTTAGATGACATGTACAATATTCATCCACTCATTTTGTTATTGATCAAAGTTGGCCATAAACACCTTCATAGTATATATAAAAGTAGGAGTCTCTCTTCTCTTTTCATTGAAATCAGACTGTAAGTTAAGGTTGGACAATGGGATTAACTAAAGATCAGGATTGATATACCATGCTTTGAGTTTCTGTGATTTTCTTGGGTATACTTTGAGATAACCAGACATCTTGTCTGGACTTGCCAAAGGGGCTTCTATACCCAATGGAACTCTCCTGAAAGGGATAACTGTAGTCAGATTCTAGCTTGTTAGGGGCAGGGGGTTGCATTAGCTTGGAGCAGTGCTGATCATTTGTGGGATGTTAGGCTATTAATAGTTTGCTACTATAACAATAGATAGAGTGGCCAATTAACTAAAAACTGTAGAGTGGCTTCAACAAATAGATGTTTAAGTTTTGCACCTGTAATAGTACTGGGCAGGTTTATTAGCTGGTGGTTGAGGCCGGGGGGGAGGGGGTGGGGGGAGTGATCCTATTTCATGAGTTCTTTAGAGATCCAGGGAGATAGAGGCTCTTCTCCCTTCAACAAATAGCTTCTGTGTTGGTCGCTGCTTGGGTTATTCTTGAGGTAATCTTCATGCTAACCAGTTAGAAGTAAAAACGAGCATGAAAGAGTATTAAAGTAGAGATTTATATGGACTTGCACCTGCATGCTGTAATTTCTATTTCTCCCATATCCTCTTGGTTAAAATCAGTCACTGGCTTGACCTGGCTAGACAAAATTTTTGAAATGCTCTACCTGACTGGGCAATCAGTAAGCAGCAACAACTCCACCCATTGGAAAGACAAATACAGATTTCTGGTGGGCAGCTAGCTCTCTCGACCATGCTTTACCTCTGCTCGCCAAATTTTTATGCACAACTTTTTCCCCACAGGTACAACGTAGTTGTCCCCCTTCCCCAAAGGAGATGACCCAAATTCCCGTGTAGTTGCTGTATCCTGCTGAAAGTCCGTGATCTCTCCATACGGTTAAGTGATCTACAATTTAAAGATTAATCAATGTGCCTCCGTTATGTTCATTATACACAAGTGGGGATGCAACAGGGTATCAACAAATAAATAATCCCACTGATGAATGGGAGCTAAAGAGTAGTCACAGATGAGAACTTGTTGGGAGTCAGAGATAAAACCATCACTACCACTATTACTTCTAGACAGTCGTGAAACCCGTGCTAAGGACAGTAGAGGAAAGTAGGAATGGGTGCTGAGTGCTAACCCAGCCCACCTGCTACAATCAATGAGACTACTGTAACTGGAGTACAGTGACAGAGAAGGGATGTTAGAAAATGAGGTTGGAAGATGCTAAGGATTTAGATTTTCAGTGTGATGGGAAACCATGGAGGGGTAGGAGAGTACTCTCCTTTTATGATTTATATTTTAAGAGGGTCACTCTGTTGCAATCCGGATAATAGACTCCAGAGGAGCAGGAGTGAAAGGAACGAGCATAGCTAGTGGGCTTCTGGAATAGTCTGGGGTTTGGACCATTAGTGGCTGGGATTGAATGGTAGCAATCACAAGACTTGATTAGATTAAAAAGTTACTTTGAAGATAAAACCAACATTGTATCTTTCTTCACTCATTCTCTTCAGGATTTGGGCACAAATAAGTCAAATTACACTATCACCCAGGTACCCTAAGCTCTTGTCTACATAAGTTCACAAAATACTCCTCCTCTACTTTAGATTTCTAGAGACCCCAGGAGTGTCCATGCTCACAAATAAATCAATTCCAACCAAGTGTTTGCACTGTTCTTCCATTCCCTTTCATAGGTGTTCATACAAAGAGCACTCACTAATGGGCATTCTGTATACTCAACTTCATCTCAGACTTCACTTCCAGAGCCCAAAAGGACACACAACACAGTTAAGCAAAAGGGAATCGAAAAGTCAGACCTCATAAAATTTAGATACCCGACAGCTCTCAGAAGAAAGGATAAAATTGATCTGGTAAAATTTTTAAGCTGGAGTGGTTTGTCACTGGTGCTTTTTCTGAGTCTTAATTCTTTGCCCTTCTCACCCCAAACAGCTTTTCAGTATCAAAACTGATAAAATAAAACAAAAATCCCAAATCAGAGTGAAACAGTTCCAAAAAAAAATATCATTCTCTCTCCTCTGAACATAGATTTCTCCAGTGCAGGTATTAGAAAAGATAAATATAGGTACTTTCATTAGTTTGTAAACATTTGAGGTATACATCTCCCCAGAGACAACGTAATGATTCACTAAAGTTCATTACAATGCTGTATATTATAATATTTTACTTCTATTATTATTATTAATTCTATTTTATTACTGCTTTTGATAGGTGCTGCAAATATAGCTGAATTTTTACCTTCATCTCAAATACCTCTCCTGTTCCCTGGGCCTTCTGAGTATTGGAAAACCCCTGCAGGGTTTTTGTCCAGCCTCCTGTCATACCATACAGGGGGTCACCCATCACTTTCATCTCCTAATAAATGCACTTGGGATCAACTTCCTGGAGTGCTTGCTTCGGCAGCACATATACTCAAAAAATTTCCTGGAAATGGTTATTCGTTTCTTTCCTTGTCAGAAATAGTCAATACTTCAGTAGGTTCTTGCTTCTTTCCAAAAGTTCAATTTGAGTCATCTTTCAAATACAGATAGAACTTGTTATCACAGCACGTAATATCTTTACAGTGCAAGGAGTAGCTGGCCACTTTGCCCCTCCTGTTGTGATTGAAAGGTTATATTTTGAAAATGAACAGAAAAACAACAACAACAACAACAATAAACTTGAGTCCTGTCATCCTGGTTCAGGATAAACCTAGGAGACAGAAGAGTTTGAAAGTGTATTTATTTATCTGGAAGTACCTAGATTTCAACAAAGTCTTACCACAAAGAATCTTTGTTATTTTGGCTGAGTTCTCGGTACTTTTGTGGATTAGACTTGTTGGAGATTTTATGAAGGGTATCTCTTTCTCTCCTATACTTGCTAGGACAAGTTAGTTATCTTTTTTCTCTTTCAGTCAGATGACTCTGGAATTGAGATTCCAGCAAGCAGAGGGAAGACGTTTACAAACAGGGGAACTATCCTATCAACCAGTCAACCAATTATATATGGAGTGCATAGGATGTGTGAGAGTCTAGGTAGACGAAAGTCTTTTCTGTACATAATCTTGCCATAGGAAGAGAAAAAGAAGAGAAAGAAAAAAACAAGAATCAGGTGAACAAGAATCTGTTCTGAGGCTCTCTGATATTCCTGGACCCCTGTAACAGAGAAGAACTGACATATGTGAATCGCCTGGGTCCAGCTATCTTGGGCATCGTCAGTAAAATAGATAATTCACCTTCAGATATTGGGAACTGGGACTATACAGACAAAGGGATACTGATACATATAATAAATTATACTGATTTATTAAAATTTGTTGCTGTTTGTGGTTTATGCGTATCACCAAATAAATCAGCTCAATCATGTTTTAAGTGGTACTTGCAGAATTCATTCCTTCACACACCAGACGTGGTGAAAGTCTCACTCTGGGTTAGATACTATTCCAAGCAAAGGTTAGAGATACTCCTTTTAAGAAGTCATGCAGATCTTTGGTATCATGAAGTTTAGTGGTTAACTACTAAATCTTAAAAATAAATTAAGAATGGGGCCTGGGTGGCTCAGTTGGTTAAGCATCCTACTCTTGACTTCAGATCAGGTCATGATCTCACGGTTGTGAGCAGGAGTCCCGAGTCAGGCTCCATGCTGAGCATGGAGGTTGGGATCCCCTCTTTCTCCCTCTCTTTCTGCCCCTTGACTGCTCATGGTCTCTCTCTCTCTTTCTCTCTCTCTTGCCCTCCCCCAAATTAATTAATTAATTAATTATATAATTCAATGCAGTTCTTTCTGAATCTTTTATAGCCTTTATCATCTACATTAAGGCATTTACAGTATGGTAGACTTAAAACTAAGAACTTACGAAAGAGAACATTTAGACCTTAACTTTACCTCTAAGTCCTTATCCTAGAGTTTTCCATATTCATAGCAATGTGAATTTAAAAGTCATATTCATATTCATATTCATAGCAATGTGAATTTAAAAGACTTATGAAAAGCATAATTGTTTAAAATCATAAGACATTAAATGGCATTCAGATAAGAGATACTAGTTCTAATAAAGATTTTTAAAAAATAATAGGATACGCAAAACCCAGGTTTCATGTACATACCTCATGTTATGCCATATGAGGTATTTACAAAATAAAAATGGAACAATGGCATGGGCATTGAAGATCAATAGGCCACCTTCTCAATTTCATTTGATGGAATTACCATTGAAATGTACAAGTATAATCTGATTATGGCCTAGAAAATTCTGACATTGAGACTTACAACATAAATCAAATAGATTTTCTGACCTTGTTTTATTCTCTAGTCCATTTCAATTCTATTCTGAAACTCCTTATTGACAAAGAAACTTTGGCTAAAAGTTGATATTTTGACTAAAAGTGCATGAATCTGGCTTTAGGAAGACCACCTTCATCACACAGATAGGGTAGAAATCTTCCACATTGAAAGTAAAATTTTATAGTATGATTAAACTTGTTCATTTCTTTAAACAATGGAAATAAAAACATATTTCATTGTTTTTAAACATTAAACAGTGTGAAGTTTCTAGTTCGCTTTCAGATTGTGGATCATTTTAAGATGGTCTCAAATCATGTCTGCTTTTATTGCCTTTCGTTTATAGCTTTTGAATCTTTAGTGTTTAAGGGGGACTCAATAATTGTTAAGGTCATATTTAAAAGAAAATTGAAGCTTTTCTTGACAATACTTCAAAGTCTCTATTCATTTAACACTAGAAATAACTCAGTAAGCTTCTCAGGGTGACTTATTTGGGAATAGAATTAATGCGAATCCAATAATACAAAATGATTACATAGACCAGAAGAACCAGAATGAAAATGGAAAAACCTTTATGTAATTGCTTATCTTAATTTTATCTTTCTCCCTCTCCAAGAGTTTTATGGTCCTTTCCTAATCTGAAATAATTTCCCCTGAGGCCCTTGAATGTAATGAGTTTTAACTTAGTAACTGATAATTATAAACTACTCAGCCTCACTTTTTATTTTTTTATTGAATTATTGCTGCTTTCAGGCCATTTGATACAATTTTCATTTCTATCCATAAGTTGCTTTATTTATAGCAAAAGCAACTAATAGCACGGAGTGGCTTACAAAGGCTTATTGACCTTGAAACTTCCCATCATTTGTTAATTCCGTCTTTCCACTTTGCAGAAAGTGGACATATGCAATTCTGTGTGATTACATGGGATAAGTCACAGCTCTGTTACATATCCTATCCAAGTTGATGTTGACAGTCTAATTTTCTTGAGCTCTTATCATATGTCAGATGCTGTGTGAAGTACCTCTCATATGTTGCTCCCTAGTGTTACAAATGCAATGAGGTCATATTCGTACAGTACCCATTTTGAATATGTAGTAACTGAGAGCCAGGACAATTAAGTAATTCATTTAAGGACACACATTTATTAATCAATATGGATTAAAAATGTGGATTTGAGCAGGCATGCTTGATTCCAGAGCCATTGTGCTACCATTATGGTATGCTGCCCTGCATCTAACTAAAACTATTTAGTTGTAACCAAACTCAGTTGTATCCAAAGAAGTTAATTCCATTCTGAATTTGCTATTGTTTTGATGGTCCAACCGTTAGCAACATTAAACTTCCTATCAGCATCCTCTCAAAAAATAATAAAATAAATAACAATGAGAACTTCAATCAAAAACTTATTTATGATTTAACCCATAGAGTATAGTATTATTAGGTTTATGTAATAGTTGTGAAGGTAATTCACCAAGTATGGAGCATATTTAATAGTAGTGATCTCTTTCCTGGCCTCTTCTCTGTATCCTGGGAGTCGTATTCTTATATCTTCTGTGTTTTCATATGTATTTTGGGGTCTAGCAGTCAATAAATAATAAAAGTTATACCCCATGCTGATCTGGCTTGGCCCCCATGAACTTCTCTGGGATTCTATCCCTGCACTATTCTTGCAGAAATAAGGATTTCAACAGAGATTTTTGGTAAAGCGATGTGTATATTGTTTTGCTTCTGGGAGTGAGATTTAGAACATGAGGGAATGATCAAAACAATCAAATGTAGAGGTAACAATAGAAATAAATAGGAATGCACTATCAGTGTGGGTTAAGATTCTAATCTGCCAGGGGAAAGGGTATTAAAGTGGGGGAATATCTCCATGGGGACCAGTTTAGAATATCCTTTTGGTCTTTTTTTTTTTTTTTTAATCAAATTGCATTTCTAAAAATTCTTCTCATCTCATTCTTACCCTGCCTCTTCTCACACATAGATTCTCATATCACCAAGATGCCCAGCTCCCACCCTGGGTAGAGTATTTTCCCCAGCAGGGAATCATGCCATATAATTAGAAGTGTTTTTGATGGGACTACCTATCAGGTGAAAGGGGCAAATACTAAGCCATTATAGAAAATCATCCACAGATTATCTAGCCTGAGGGACAGAGTTGCTGAATTGAATGTTAAGGGCACCGACTAGAGTGACAGTATTATGGGTAAGTACACAGATTTTATATGGACTTGGGTGAGTCACAAAATCCGTAAGTCTCTGTTTCCTTATCTAGGAGATGAGCAATTATAACAACATCAAGCTCATAAGGACATTGTAAGGTTAAGTAAGGTTATTGTCAAGAGCATTAGGCAAAACATTGGGCACACTCTAAGTACTAAATGAATGATGTATTACTGCAGGGAGCACTGATTGGCCCAGAAGAGAATGATATGGAGCCCTCTTTCCTCTAAACCTCCCCTTGTGTGGCTTTCTTTTTTGAGGTATGCAGTAACAGAGAATTTAAACAGTGCAAAACATTTAACCTGGATATATAATCTGCATTTTGAATATTTGGGATTACTCTTCCTCTGTTCCTATTACTCTGTTGAGCCTGATTGTATTCAGTCTGAGGAAGAGGGAAGGGGGAGATACTCACTGCTCAGAAGAGTGGATAATGTAATATGTGTACAGTGAGGCTATGCCAAGTAAAGTGGGCTCATTTCTAAAAACAGACATCTGAAACCTCTATGAAAGCAATGAAATGAGTTCCAATGATAAAGTTACAGAAGTGGCAGGTGGTAGGGTTCTTTCTGAACAGCTGTTTTAGAATCCTGGATAGGTTATTTTGGCAACTCTGATGGTAGTTTCACCCATCTTTACTTAAATTCTATTTCCAAATATGTAAATGTGTAAGGAGATAAACTGAATTCAAGTTTATATTTAATTACCTTGTATTATTTCCTTACAAAAGGAGACATTTGTAAGATCCAAGGGAAGTAACTTATGCATTTTCCAGTAGAATTATTTCCATGCTGTTGTGTTTTACTTTTACTTTAATGCGCTAATACTCTTTCCTTCTAAAGATGTCATTCTAGATATCTCCTGGATGCACATAGCTAATGATGCTAGGTTTCCATTCAGTTTGTATACTTAACAATTTGGGCAAATATTATCAAAAGATATGTCCAAATACGTTTATTTCACCATTATTTTTAATAGCCCAAACTGGAAAATATCCAAATGCCCATCAACATTATTATGAAAAATAACATGAAATATTCATAAATGAACACCTAAACATCAATAAACTAGCTACAGTTGCATTCAGCCACATGGATGATTCTCACATATTATTGAGCAAAAGAAACCAAAAACAAACCAACAAAAGACTGCATTATTCCAGTTGTAAAAATCTCTCAAAACTGGCAAGACTATACTGTTACACTTAGGAATGCTTGCAGAAGAGGAAAAATATAAAGAAAGAAAAGAAAGTAATTACCATAAAAATAATATAGTGGTTAGCTTTGTGTAGGAGAATCTATGTAGGGGCTTTTTGGGGTCCTGGAAATATTTTACTCTTTCAACCTTCCGTGATTACATAGTATGTTGCTTTTGCTAAATCATTAAACTGTGCATTTTTGTCTATTTTGTCTATTTATCTATTCAACTTTATTATGGAATCTTTTTCCACCTTTTACTTTTTTTTTCACTGTATATTTTATTTTTGAGAGAGAGGGAGAAAGACAGAGCAAGAGTGGGGGAGGGCAGAGAGAGAAAGAGACACAGAATCTGAAGCAGGCTCTAGGCTCTGAGCTGTCAGCACAGAGCCTGATGTAGGGTTTGAACACATGGATCATGAGATCATGACCTGAGCCCAAGTTGGATGCTTAACCGACTGAGCCACCAAGGCACCCCTCTTTCCATCTTTAGAGGGGTTTTCAAAAGTTTCCTGGATTTTGTGTTCATTCCTCCAAAGAAGTGACTTTATTCTTATCCTTGAGATATTGTCCCTGGTATATCCTTATAAAACAAAGGCCAAAAAAGCTTATATTTCTTGCTGAGAAACACAAGACCGAGGGAACTCAACAACGTTCCCTAGTCTAGTAACCACTAAACTGCTTCATACCTTTCTAGTGTCATCTTTAAATCAATGAACTTCTGGTACATATTTCTCTTTTATACATCTCTAGCTTGGCTTTCAAAACTTTGATCTTCTTGAAAACCACCTTCAAGTACTCCTTAATTACTACTAAAGTTTATTCTTTTTAATTTCCAGAGATAAAACTTTTTCCGAGCCAAAATTCTCAGTTCATTTGAAGCAGGAGACAACAAACTTTTTGTATAAAGAAACAGAGAGTAAAATTTTAGACTTTGTATATGATTATTCAACTCCAACACTGTAGTGTGAAAGTAGCCACAGAAAAT
The DNA here is from genome assembly GCF_023721935.1 of Panthera uncia. Lineage (NCBI taxonomy): Eukaryota > Metazoa > Chordata > Mammalia > Carnivora > Felidae > Panthera > Panthera uncia. Next base: position 68,950 of record NW_026058558.1, read on the forward strand.
ACATAAGTGAATAAAAGCCACGTTCCAATAAAACTTTATTTACAAAAGCAAACAGTGGGCTTGAATTGGCCTGCAAGCTGTATACAGTTTTTGATCCCTAATTTTTAAAACATCCTGAAATTTTCCTTTCTTAATACTTCTGTCTGGTTCTATGTAAGCATACTACCTTAAAATAAGGTTCATTGTCATAAGCTTTTTTAATGTATATTTTGGACCTTCAGACCCAGTATAATTTCATTCAGGCTTCTTTCTGTCATCTACCAAAACGGGGGTTCTACCTTCTGATTTCATTAGGGCATATTAAACTTATATAACAGAGTTTCCCCAAAGCAGTGGCTAACAGAATATTGAAATTCATTACCCTTTCTCATAAAAGTCTGAGTTGAGTGTTTGAGGAGGGTAGACATCACGCTGTCCTTCAGAAACCCATGCAAGCTCTGGGTGTTACCTCACTGGTGGTGTCAGAGGATGCTGTGGTAGTTTCCACTCCAGCCAGGAGAGAAGGTGAAAGAGTGTATGGGGTAGGCACACTCACGCTCTTACCTTGTACCAGGGATGGCACATATCCTTCATGCTCATATTCCACGGGAGATAGCTTAGTCACATAACCACCATCAACTGTAGTGTGTCCACGTTCCCAGCTATAAATGAAAAATTAAACGACCGATTTTAGTGGACAGTAGCAATCTCTGCCATCTCCAATGTTAGAACTGTCCCTGTTTCCTTTTGTTTGACAATAAAGCCTACCACATTTTTTACAGGATTAAATTGTAGCCTGGACCTTTAAAATTGATAGGCAGGATGAGTACTTGATGAAGGGAAGGGAATCGGAAAAGATATAACAGCTAGGAGCACGAGTTAGGCTAGCCTTGACCCTCACATATCCTTATGATGTAAAGGCCAGAAAAGCTTATATTTCTGGCTGAGAAACACAACAGAAGGGCAACTCTACTCTGTTTGGCAACAAGTGGACCACCAACATTCGAAAACTGTTCTAAGGTAGATATTAATGTGAAATAAAAAAAAAACCACACAAACATATACAGTTTGAAACTAAATGCATAAGTCCATCTAACACTGGCCCCATCAAAAACTCCAGGCATGTAAATTTGATCCCCAAATGCTCTGTAATCTCTAATTATTCAGTTGTCAGGGACACGCTTAGTCATTAAGGCCAGTGTTCAGAGAAAGAGCTCGGTGTGGAGCAGAAAGAGTGTAGGCACGTTGGAAGTTACCGAAATACGGCATCTCTGTCTGTGCATCGAAGCATAATGACCTTCAGAGAATAATGACCGTGGCTTCACTTACTCCCTTTGCATCTCTTTTGGTCACTTCTGATCCACAGCCTTATAGAGAAGCACACTCCTGTAACTAAAGTCTCAGTCTAACCAAGATGAAAGGTACAAATCCTCACAGATGTGAACATGCCTAGCAGATTTTTTAAAATAAAGAAAGGAGATATTTGCATTTTTTTCTCTACATTTTAACTGCTTCCTTTCTAACCTAGGAGAAGTTTTATAAGCCCGTTTTACAAGATTTTTAGAAGACGTGGATTACAGTTGTCATTCTATCACTAACAGGATCAGCATCCTTAGAGAGATGCTTAGTTTATGTGTAAGGTAAAAAAAACTTATTTGAAAAATGAGGGGTGGGAATGATTGATTTTTAGGATTTCATCTTGCTCTTCGCTTCTAATCATACATGTGAAGTGGTTTTTTTTTTCTTTTGAGTGAGATTTTCACAGAGCTCAATTCTTAATAATAGAAACCTAGCGATTTTTTCTAAATGTTATTCCATTTAGAAAGTCTCTCCCATCATAAACACAATATAATTCTACTTTCAAAAGCAAGGAGTCATGTTCAAATACAACTTTGATCTGCCTTCCCATTAGATATACATAATAGAGTAATTGAAAAAAAAAAGACAGAAATGTAGTACATTATTGGGCGTCAATTAAATTTCAGAGCTGGAATGAGTACACAGGGAAATAGTCAACCACAGTTTAATGCATTTAAAATTGCGGACGTTGTTAGTATTGTACATTAACAAAGCATAAATGAACTGTCTCATGCCATTAGCTTTTAAAAACCACTTCAAATGCATTTATATTCAAAATCCAAATACATGATTTTAAACAAGAAATCGTGTCTGTTTTGTGGCTTTTGATATGAACTAATATGAATATATCCTCTGCGTCTCATTTTCACATTGCAAAAAATGGCATAGTGTATATAAAAACACTCCATATACATACTATCATTTTGCTTCAACCAAAATTAAAAAAAAACTGTGTACTTATGGATTTGACTATTTTTTCTAGATTGAATATTAGAGTACTAATTTAGATCTTCTTGAATCATATCTTCTATGTTAACCATTTTTTTTTAAATTAACAAGTACAAAAATAGAGTTTACGTTGGATTGCACTCCTTTGACCATCTTTTTCTGATCATTTCTTCCGTGTTTGAATTAGTCAAGCCATGACATGGTTCTAAGCTGAGGTCTTTGTATCCCAAATTTTTTATTCTAAACTACCTGAAGCTTATGTTAACAAATTCACATTGCCTTGGCCCTACCTCTGCTGTTCTTTATGATCTTCTGTTCGGATAGAACCTGAACATCTGAACTGTGAACAAGCTTCTGAGATGATGCTGATACACACCCAAAATTGTGAACCTGCTACTCGAATATTTCCAAGTACAGCTGTATTTGACTAAATAATGACGAAAAACACTTTATTATATGTAAGTGATGAATCACTGGGTTCTACTCCTGAAGCCAAGACTATGTTAACTCACTTGAGAAGATAGATAGGAAGATAGATAGATAGATAGATAGATGATAGATAGATAGATAAAATGAAAAAAACCCCACACTTTAAATACACACCTTCCCAATTTCCAATTCCATTGTCCCTATCAGTCTCTCTCCTTATAATGCTTGATTGGTTTGGCCTCTCACTACTTCTTTCCTGGGCTGTCATGGAAATCTTCCTAATTACCCTGTTACTTTCCTCCCACCTCCATTTCTCCCCATATGCTCATCTGTCATTATACCAGTGTCCATTTTTCTCAAATGTAAATCTCCATCACATGATACTTTTCAAAATCAAGCCCCAAATCTATCTAGATCTCTATTGTTCTTTATGCCAGTGGAAATCTATTGATAAAGTGTTCATCCCTATGGTTCCTTTTTGACTCCATAATCACCCAGATCAAAAGGACTTCTGGACTATAAGTTTAAGAAAAGTATGGCCACATTGTTAATTCTAGCTGCTTTGTCCTTCAGAGCCACCATCCATAAGTTAACTCCTACTCTTTCTAACGAAGTAACTCCTTTTTCTGTGGCACTGTACTTTGCTTTTGCTACTTTCTTCCCCCTTTGGGCCTACAAGATACCCTGGCCTCTGGCCTGTAATACTTAACTCCTCTTTGTTGGGCTTCTCCTCACACATAAGCATGGCTAATTCCTATCAACCAGATTTTACTCCTTCCAAAAAGCCTGCAGGGATCATGCACCCCTAAATGCCCAGCAGCAGCTAGTACTTCCCCTATTGACAACAGATGCCCTATTTTATAATTGCCAAGTCACCTGCTAGTTTGAGCTTCTAAACTGGTGATTTTCAGTGCACTTGGGTGGCTCAGTTGTTTGGGCCTCCGACTCTTGATCTCGGCTCACGTTATGATCTCACGATGCATGGGATCAAAACCTGCGGTGGGTTGTGCACCGACAGTGTGGAGCCTGCTTAGGATTCTCTCTCTCCCCCTCCGCTACTCAAACGCTCTCTCTTTCTCTCTCTCTCAAAATAAATAACAAGTATTTACAAAAATAAACTGGTGATTTTCAGTTTTTCAGCACCGTTGACATTTTAAGCTTGATTCTTAGAGATTCTTAAGATGATTGTTAGAGACAGCAGAGGGGTAGCTGTCTCAAGCCTTTATCCACTAGATGCTGGTAGCACTCCCCTCCATCTCCAGTTGTGACATTCAGATAAGTTGTCACTTACTGCCAAATGTCCCTGGGGAGAAAAATTGACCCTGGTTGGGAATCACTGTTCTAGATAAGTAGATGTCAATCTTGGTTGCTAATTAGAATTTCCTAGGGAATTAAAAAAAAAAAAATCTATGTCTGGCTGTTACTCAAGAGATTCTGTTTTAATTAGTTTGGTTTGAGATGAAACTTAATCAGAATTCAAAATAAAGAATTTTAAAAAAGGGGATAAAAACTTGACACTTAGCTTATATTAGTCACAAAAGGAAGGGCTCTATCGTACTTATGGAATATTACCAGCATGTAATAAAACCTAACACTTTTTTTTTTTGGCAGTTACTAGATAGTTTGAAATGATGAACTGCATGAATAAATGAATTCAGCTATCTGTGCTTCTTTATATTATTAGACATGATTCTACATTTTGTTGTAGTTGTCTATTTACTTGTTTATCTCTGCATAATGCATTCCTTGAAGGAATTTCCATTCTAACATAGTACTTGGTGTATACTTGACAATCAATAAGCACTTTTGAAAGGATGCAGTAAGAAATGAATAAACAGCTAAAGGAACAGCTTTTCATACCTACCTCATTCTTATTGTGCCAGAAGCTGCTGGTTTACAGTTTTCTGTTATCATTAAATTCTGCCAATCCAACTGCCATTCTCACTTTTTTCTCAAGCAAAAATATTCTGAGGCTCTTAGAGAAGAAATGTTGAAGCTCAAACACTGATTCCCCACCCTTTCTGTAGCTGGGTATAGCTATGAGAATATATGTGGCCAGTGATGTAAGAAATCATTGAATGGGATTTCTGGAGAAGTTCATTAAAAGGGGGAAAGAAAATGACACATCTCTTTCTATCTTCCCGTTCTTCATTTCTTCCTCCCTAATACAGATGGTTGAAGCTCCAAATTCTATCTTGCACTACAAGGTGACTCATATAATGAAAGCCATTTGCCCAAGGTCAGAAGCAAAAAACATAAAAATCATGTGTTAACATACCAGCCCTGAACTGTACACCTTTGCATCCTTAGATTTAATTGAGAGAAAATAAAATTCAGTCTTGTTTCTGATCTTTGTTACTAGCAGCTTAAATATACTTAACCACTGCAATAGTCAATAGAGCACATTCTGTTGAAAATCCTATTTTCTCTCTCTCTCTCCCTCATTATACTATGTACATTTCAAAGGAAGAAGGCATGTATTTTATTTATGTCTCATTTTATCATAATGTGTACAAGGATAGATATATCATCCTACAGTTTGGGTGTATGCATTTTGATCTGGCCTCTTATATTAAATTAGTGTGTTCCTTTATGAAAATCATGTCTAGAGAGTTCTTTCAGAATTCCAGAATGTGCCTTCAAATACACGTCTAAACAATGTTCACCTGCTTCTAATGGGAATTTTCTTGCTGGGAACTTGCTGTTCATGTAAAAATGCTTCCTTTCAGAGACTGCATTAAGGATTGTAAGCTACAAATATAAAAAATGACTGGCATGCTTGCTGTGAAGTAGTTGTTTTTAGAAAAATAAATCTTTTCCTTCCAGCAAGATTCAGCTATCTAAATTTACCCAAATGGAATGGAAATTGCCCTCTTAACTAATTACACACTTGGAAATGTTCACTTAGGGCTAATTGTCTATTGGCAATTACCTCCCCATCCACCATCTTTAAGAGGTGAGGAAGTGATTGTGCAAAACCCCTTTGAATATTTCAATGGAGAAATTGTAAAAATACTGTAAGCTTTTGCTGAGAGATCTCTGAAATATTTATAGGCTTCAAATTTCTCCCTAATTGCTTTAAGATATGCATTTATTAACATGATCCCTCATTTCCTTTCCTCTCAGCAAACCAAAATAAAAAAAAAAGTAATAAGAAGCTCTGTCAGTTTATTTTCTTGTAAAATACCTTGCATTTTTCAACAACTGAAAAGAAAGCTAGACTCACCTGTATTCCTTCCACGTGTTTGTGTCTTATTTTCTCTCATGTAAAGCAAATGGGAAAAATATTACCCTACTGGGGAAAAATAAGAAACGTTTTGAGTTGAGAGAAAATTTATGATGGCAGATCCATCACAAATACAGAAGTAATCATCTGAAAGGGACATTACTTAGTCTATAGAATGGTGACATGGATGGAGGCTACATTCCCACATTATAGTCATTGTCAAAAAAACAAAAGTAATGGAATATATTTAAACCCAGCTGTTTTAAACTAAATGAAAAGCAATTAATCCTGCAGCAGCTCTAAAATATCTGAAATATAATTTTGTTATTGATTTAGTGAAACTATAGTAGAGACATTGCTCTAACGTTTATGCTTTCATTTTCTTACCAATCCTTGGAGTGTATTTACAAGGTCGGTAGAGTTGTTTGCCATTGGTATGGATATTACATTCTATTAGAGAAGTGCTTACCAGGCATTTCAGTTTATTGAAACAACATGGTCCCTGCTTTGGAAAATTATATACATTGTATTCTCTTTTTTTAAATGACTATAATTAATACTTTCTTGAATAGCTTCCCCCCACCCCAACGTTATGCCCAATGTGGCATAACACGTTGTCCTAGAAGGTACAAGTAGAGGAAGAAAGGACGTGGCAAGGAGGGAATACAGATAGTGGGGAATTTAGAGACCAATGACTAAAAGTATTTTAAGAAAGGAGTTGTCAATACTATCAAAAACTGCTAGGAAGTCAGGCAAAACAGGGAATAAATAGTGGACATGAGTTCTACCGTTGGATGGGTAATTGATAGCATGACAATGTACGTTGTAGTCCAGACTGGGACACCTTTAAGAATGGAACTTTAACATCAAGTTATGATGTAGAATATTGTTATCTCTACCCTTAAAATTAAAATAAGTTTCACTTTTCTTTAGAGGAAAAGTAATTATTTTCCCACTAACATTTTATTTTATAATTTGTATATTTTAAGTATCTTATTAAAAGTACCAAATATGAATAATTGCAATTCTCAACATTATATTGTGAAATGATAGCATACATATGCTTTAAGATACCATGCTATAAGGGCCCAACCTTTAGTGCATGTTCATCACTCAAAAACTCAAAATTACATTTGTTGTTCTCACCATACTTCCTTTCTACACATTTTATTTTAAACATCAGAAAAAAGTGAATATTATATTTAAGCCTAAATCTGATTTATAAGTTGTGGTACTGTCTAAATTCATGCATATACATATTCATATACCTACACACATATGATTTGAATACACGTATATGGGGTGTCTGGGTGGCTCAGTCAGTTGAGTGGCCTACTCTTGATTTCTGCTCAGGTCATGATCTCACAGTCGTGAGATCAAGCCTCATATTGGGCTCTGTGCTGGGTGTGGAGCCTGCTTAAGAGTCTCTCCTTTTCCTTCTGCATCTCCCCTGTTTGTGCTCTCTTTCAAAACAAAACAGAATGAAACGAAACAAAACGAAACGAAACAAAACAAAACCTATACCTATATCCATTATGTGGACTCCAGCTACTGTGTAATGTCCTTTCATTTCATCTTAAAGAGCTTGCTTTATTAGTTTTTAGAATGGGTCTGCTAGGAATGTTTAATTTTTCCTTCATTTTTTAAAAATGATTATTTTTGAGAAAAAGAGCATGAATGGGGGAGGGGCAGAGAGACAGGGGTCTGTAGGGGACTCTGTGCTGACAGCAGAGAGCTGGATGTGGGGCTCGAACTCATGAACGCTGAGATCACGACCTGAGCCCAAGTCGGATGCTTAACCAATTGAGCCACCCAGGTGCCCCTCTCCTTCATTTTTGAAGGATGGTTTTATAAGATAGATAATTCTTATCTGGCAGGTTTTTTTCTCTTGGCACTTTGGATAGGTTATGTCACTGACGTTTGGCCTCCATGAACTCTAAGAGAATCACTACTCTCCTGCTGCCTTCAAGATTCTTTGACTGACTTTAAAAGTGTGATTATAATGTTTCTCAGGATGGATGTCTTTGAGTGTATCCATCTGGAGTTGGTTGAGCTTCTGGCAAGTGTCGATTAACATTTCCTGACAATGTGGGAGTTTGCAGCCATTACTTCTTCAAGTATTCTAACTGTCCCGTTCTCTATCTCCCTCCTTTTGGGGCTCCTCTGATGTGTATCTTGGTATGCTTGATGTCAGCCTTCCATAGGTCTCTCAGGCTCATTTCATTTTTATTCTTTCTTTTCTTTTTTGTTGTTTATCAAGACTATCTAAGTTCAACTGATCTACTTTCAAGTTCATCGATTCCTTCTGCAACCTTCTCAAGTCTGTTACTGAGCGCTTCCAGTAAATTTTTCATTGCAGCTATTTCATTTTTGAACTCCAGGATTTCTATTTGTTCCTTTTGAAATGCCCAGAGTCCAAGAGACCCCCAAAAACGAACCACCAGACTCCAGAGTCAAAGTTAAGCAGCAAGGGTCATTTATTGCAGGTTCGAACCTGGACCTCTGCGCACTCGTTGCCGGTGACGCTAAGAGGCCCCGAGAGAGGTTTTTACACCCCTTTTATAGACAGGTACAAATAAGTCATGGGGAAATCAGGGATTTTCCACAGTTACAGAGCTGCAATTGGTTGATGTTTACAGTTGGACACTTAGCAGTATTCGATTGGTTCCTGCCTTTAGGTCAGACCACAACCGGGGGTACGGGTATCACAATGATTGATCAGGAATACACGGATGTGCCAAGCAACAATGATTGATCAGGAATACACGGGCGCGCCAAGCAATTGTACAGAAGCGGAACAAGCTGGTTAGGCTTGGTTAGGTTTCAGTTTCCCGTAACTTAAGCTTTTAAGTTTCAGTTTTCTCAGGCCTCTCACTTTAAAAAAAAAAAAAAAAATTAATGTTTATTTATTTTCGAGACAGAGGGAGACAGAGCGTGAGTGGGGGAGGGACAGAGAGAGAGGGAGACACAGAATCTGAAACAGGCTCCAGGCTCTGAGCTGTCAGCACAGAGCCTGATGCGGGGCTCGAACCCGCGAGCCGTGAGATCACGACCTCAGCCAAAGTCAGACACTCAAAACGACTGAGCCACCCAGGCACCCCTCTATTTGTTCCTTTTTAAAAAAGTAACTATGATAGGAGAAGATAGGATTCAGTGGGCAGAGAGGGAAAGATTAGGGCCTGAGATCCCGGGGTGGGGAAAAGCACCTATTTTGGAACAATGCTGGGAGTGTTTGACCATAGCAAGCCCCCTCAGGCATGAGATTCCTCTTAAGAATGTAACAGACCCCACCTACTCCCTGTCTGTTTTCCCCTCAGGAATTTGTCAAAAGACCGAAGTATGGGCATAGACCACTCCTCATACAATGGAAACGAGCCAATTAGGAATGGACAACCCAACACCTATCAAGCCAATAAGGGTAGAACCTGAGAAGGAACAACGGGGAAGGAAAGGGGAAGGGCTGACCAGAACCTTATAAAACAAAGGCTCTTGCTTATAGTCCATGGGGCATCCACTTTCGAATGTCCCCTCTCTGTAAAGAGAGCTTTCCTACTATTCTTCCTTTCTAATCCTATACTCTTATATAATGTCTGCTGCTCATTTTATTTTGTGTCTACCTTTTCATTCTTCAGAGTGGTCAGATAACAAGCCCCAGGTATTGAGGTAAAAACCCCTGAAACATAATTTTTATGTTTTCTTTCTTTCTTTTTTTTTTTCAGTTAGATACACTGATCTCCTGCTTTCCTTGAGTTCTTTAGACATGCTTTCCTTTAAGTCTTGGAACATATTTAAAATAGCTTATTTAAAGTATTTATTTAGTAAACCCAGTATCTGTGCTTCCTCTGGTACGGTTTCTAGTGATTGTATGGGCTGTAATCTCTTTGTGTTTTTTGTTTCGTTTTCTTTTGTTTTTTTGCTTGTTTGGAAATTGCACAGTTTCTTATCATAATGTGGCAACTCTAGAAATCATATTCTCTCTCCTTCTCAGGGTTATCTGTTGCTGTTTGTTGTCATTGTTGCTGCATGTACGTTCAGCAACTTTTCTCAACTAATTTTGTGAAGTCTTCCTTCTTTGTCTCCTGTGGCCACTGGAATCTCTTTTCATTAGCTTAGTGGTCAGCTAATTATTGGATGGGGATACCCTGAAATGTCTGGAAAGAGAACACCCCTGTCTTTGCAGAGAAGCTCTATGTGGACCTTGGATCACACTTCAAAACCCAGTCTGGCAGTTTACATCTCTGCCTTACCATTTCTTTTCTTCTGCTTTTGCTGAGTGTCTAGGTTACCCAGAGGGAGCTCAAGGCCTTCTCAGGTCTTTCCCAAGGCTATCTACAATCCTGCTCCTGTGTGCAAGGCCTTCTAGATTCCCAAGAATATGTCAAAGCTTTTCAAAATCCTTATTTCCCAAAGAATCTCATGCCTCCAGCCTTTCTTCCTAATCTTTTAAATCAGTTCTTTGTTTTCCCCAACTGCTATCCGTTGCTTCAGGCCACAGTGGCTACAATATTTGTTGTTTTTTTCTTTTTGATAAATGACTCACCCCACCCATGTCCCATGGAAGCTTTAGCACAAGCAAGTTCTAAGGCACTATAAAGACAAGCTTTTCTAGCTGGCCTTCCTGGGAGTCATCAGACAGATGGACTAAGGACAGTTCTTTGCAAATAAGCCCATTCTGGTCGCTTTAATCCTGGTAATGGGATGGTGAGCTATTATTTTCGAGGCTGCTGCTGAGCTGGGGGTCTGGGGCTGGAGCCTGGGTAAATTAGAATGCCACACTGCTTGCTGTTCTTTCTGAGATCCAGCTGTTGTTGTACTACAAACAGTTCCTGAGTTGTTGCAAGCTTTTGACAAATTTCCAGTTCCAAAAAATAGACCTGTTTTACCAATTTATAAGTTTATAAATTTACATTGCTTCATATTTTATACAAAATCTCATATTATCACTCTTCGATTTTAACCATTCTTGCTAATGTTTAGTAGAATTTCATTTAATTTGCAGATCCTTATGGACAATTTGAATAACCATTTCTCCAGTTTTTTTTTTTTTTTCAAATATGTTGCCCATTTATCTATTGAACCGTCTTTTTAAAATGTTGATTTGTGAGATCCAATCACTAATTGGCTGTATACAATCCAGGTATCTTCTCCCAACACTTTTGGCCCTCTCCTTCTCCCCCCCCCCCCTCCTCCTTCTTCTTCTTCTTCTTCTTCTTCTTCTTCTTCTTCTTCTTTCTTCCTCTTCCTCTTCCTTTTCCTCTTCTTCTTCTTCCTCTCTTCCCCCTCCTCCTCCTTGTCCCCCCCTCCTCCTTTTCCTTCATCTTCTTCAATATCTTTTGATTAGCAGAAGGTCTTACATTTATTGTAGCTAAATTTAACATTTTTTACCTTTGTGTTTATCTCTGTATTTTCTGTCTAAAGACTTTTTGCCCACCTTTCAAGATCATTGGAATATCATTTAGGAGGAATTATTAAAACTAGTGCATATTCAATAATACAGTAATTCCACTTCTGAATACATATCCAAAATACATTATCCACAGTGTAAACTAGCTGTTTATCAAAGTTCAACAGTTATTTTCATAAAAATATAAACAGTCCTGATAATCTAATAATAGTAGAATGCATAAAAGCAAAAAATTTAAGCTATGGTGGACTACACACAGACAAATCTAAACAAGCTACAACTACACTCACCAATATGAACGAATCATAACAACGTTTTTATTTAACCAAACATATCAGATACAAACTGTACACAGTCTGTGAATCCAAATTATATAAAGTTCAAAAGAAGACAAAACCATGTTGGAGGTTAGGATAAGCAAGAGAGCGATTAACTTTGTTGAGAGGAAACTTTGATTAGAAGATAAGTTGGTGTTTCTGTGGTGTTGGGATTGTTCTATTTCTTGACCTTGGTCATGGTTACATGTTTACATAGACGTATCCACTTAGTGGAAATGTAGCGAACCATTCACTTGTAATTTGTGTTTTAGTATGTATATTAAACTTCAGTAAATAATTTTAATTTAACTGGGGATAACATTGCACAAAAACCAGTAGAAAAAATAGATGTTATAGATTAAAAGACAATTAAAATGTATACCATGCTTTCAGAAAATAATTATTTATTAACAAAGTGTTTTTTATCCGTTTACTGAGAGTGACTAGTTGATCTTCCAGTCTGATTTTACTTGTGTGATCTTTGCCCTGGGAAATTATTTTATTCAACAGATTGGCTAGTTACTGATGCAGTGTCCCAAACAGTACCCTAAGAGGTTTTGTTGGGAAGGAAATTTTGGTAATCACCACATACAAAATGAAAGGATACATTTTGTATAACCTACTCTAGAGTTGATGTCTTCTCCTCTACCTTTTATTTTTTACTTAAAAAAAATTTTTTTTTAACGTTTATTTATTTTTGAGTCAGAGAGAGACAGAGCATGAACAGGGGAGGGTCAGAGAGAGAGGGAGACACAGAATCTGAAACAGGCTCCGGGCTCTGAGCGGTCAGCACAGAGCCCGACGCGGGGCTTGAACTCACAGACCGCGAGATCATGACCTGAGCCGAAGTTGGACACTTAACCGACCAAGCCACCCAGGCGCCCCTATTTTTTACTTTTTTAAAATTGGGATATAATTGATATATAACATTGTATTAGTTTAGGTGTACAACATAATGATTCAATATTTGTCTAGCATTTTGCAAGCTGATTACCTACACTAAGTCGCATTAATATCCATCACCATACACAGTTAACAAAACTTTTTTTCTTGTGATGAAATTTTTAAGATTTATTTTCTTAGCAACTTTTAAAAATGCAATACAGTATAATTAACTATAGTCACCATGCTGTACATTTTGTCCCCATGACTTATTTATTTTATAACTAGAAGTTTGTACCTTTTGACCCCCTTCATCCATTTTTCCTCTTTTCAGCCAGCACTTTTGGTAACCACCAATCTATTCCCTGTATCTTGTTTTTTGTTTTGTTTTGTTTTTAGATTCCATATATAAGTGAGATCATATGGTATTTGTCTTTCTTTGTCTGACCTATTTCACTTAGCATAAAGCCCTCAAGGTCCATCGATATTATCACAAATGGCAAGATTTCCTTTTTTTTTTTTTTTTTATTTTTTTTGGCTGAGCAATATTCCACTGTACTTATATATCACAATTTTTCTATCCATCCATCCATTGATGATACTTAGATTGTTTCCATATCTTGGCTATTATAAAATAATGCTGAAATGAACATGGGGTGTGTATATTTTTTTCAAACTAATGTTTTTGTTTTCTTTGCATAGATACCCAGAAGTGAAATTGATGGATCATATGGTCATTCTATTTTGACATTTTGAGAAAACTCCATACTTTTTTTTCCATAGTGGCTGCATCAATTTATATTCCTACCAATGATACACAGTTTCTTTTTTTCCATATCCTTGCCAACATTTGTTATCTCTTGCCTTTTTCATGATAGCCATTCTGAAACGTATGTGGTGATATCTCATTGTGGTTTTGATTTGCATTTTCCTTATGATTAATGATGTTGAGTACCTTTTCATTTAGCCATTAGTCATCTGTATGTCTTTTTTGGAAACTATTCAAATCCTCTTCTCATGGTTCAGTGAGAACATTTGTGGTTTTTTTTGCTATTGAGTTGTAGGAGTTCCTTACATATTTTGAATATTGATCTCTTATCAGATACATAATTTATAAATTTTTTATCCCACTTGGTAGGTTGTTTTTTTAGTTTGTCCTCTGTTGAGCAGAAGCTTTTTCATTTGATGTAGTCCCACTGGTTTATTTTTACTTTTATTGCCTTTACTTTTGGTGTCAAATCCAAATAATCATCACCAAGAGTTTGTCAAAGAGATTACCGTTTATGTTTTCTTCTAGGAATTTTGTAGTTTCAGGTCTTACAGTCAAATCTTCAATCTGTTTTGAGTTTAATTTTATATAGGGTGTAAGGAAGGGTCCAGTTTCATTCTTTTGCTTGTGGCTGTCCAATATTCCCAACATCATTAATTGAAGAAACTGTCCATTACCCATTGCATATTCTTGACTCCTTTGTCATAAATTAATTGAACACATATGAGTGGATTTATTTCTGGGCTCTATATGTGTTCCATTGATCTATATGTCTGTTATGCCAATGCCCTACTGTTGGGGTTACCATAGCTTTGTATTATACTTTGAAATCAGGGGTTGTGTTGTTTCTAGCTTTGTTCTTTTTTTTTTCAAGATTGTTTTGGCTCTTCAGGTCCTCTAACTTTTAAATCACCAGAGACTCAGGAATCTATTCTTTCTTCTTACCATATTAGTTTTGATATTTTGTAAGCCCTAATTTACAACATACACAAAATTTCCTAAGACTTTGTGATTAATGTTCATGTTATTTATCCTAGGAGGTATTCACACAGTAACAAATTTTATTGTCCTCCCTGTCTACTAAAAAAGCACCCATATTTACATTTCACAAAGAGCTTAAAGCACTTTATATTATGTGTGTTTTAAATACTAAGAGTTTTCTCTCTGTTTCATGTGCATATTCAGTGGTCTGTGACTAAGCAGTTATAACAATACAACTGGGAAAAAGTTTATGATTAAAAGATGCTTGGAGACAGAAATACTTATATTTGTATTATTATAATATATTAGGTATTAGGTACAAATAATCTGCAGGGATATGTCAGCCAAGAACTTGTTGGGCAAAGCGTGTCTAGGAAACCAAGATTATGAAACATTTGTAAAAAATGACTTCAGTCTGAGTTGGCTCTTTTCCCCTAAAAAACTTTTTAAAACCCTCTTAGAGAGATAGTTGCAGGATCTGGTATGTTGATTTGGTCACTATAACCTTAGCTAAGAAAAATTACAGTGAAGATCCCATATGTAGAATATAGATGGCAAGAATACATGGTTTAGTTGCCTATTTTTTGTTTTTAGAAACTCTGACAGTAGGTGAATGAAGCTAAATTTATCATTTTAAAAGATGTAAACTCTTTTTTAATAAATCATGCCTGATAGTTGGTATCTAATAAAATATCTTCCTTCTAATAAAGATAGAATTCCTGAAATGACTCAGTTTTGTTCTATCATGGCAAGATAAACAACTTATTTTGCCAAACAACTGAGTCCTTTAAAAATGTACGGGTTCTTCTTTTATTTATATTTTATATTTTTTTTGTTATTTTTTTAAATGTTTCATTTATTTTTGAGAGACAGTATAAGCAGGGAGGCGCAGAGAGAGAGAGAGAGGGAGACAGAGGATCCAAAATAGGCTCTGCACTGACAGCAGAGAGCCCAAAGTGGGGCTCAAACTCATGAACCATGAGATCATGACCTGAGCTGAAGTTGGATGCCCAGCCCACTGAGCCACCCAGGTGCCCAGGGTTCTTCTTTTAAATTGCTCTAACATTTACCAGAAAACAAATTGTGTTTGTTGAAGAGGTTTAATCATCAATTTGGAATGTGCTAAACATTGGCGATATAAAGATGTATAAAACGTGGATGGCTGAGTTTTTGGAAATAAGCACAAAAATTATTATAAAATACCATAATAAAAGTTACTATCTGAGGTATACAAAAAAACAATATGATGGAAGAACAAGAATAAACAATAAATGCAGTTACTTTCCAGATATTCCCAAAGCATTAGTTTGGGTCAAATATATTCTCATTTTTCCACCTTATAAAATAACCTCTAATTTTGTTCTGTAAATAATTGTACTTAGTTATTTTAGTTGTAATGAGTTAAACTGGTTAGATTTTCATCGTATTTTATCTTTGTTAATTCTTTAACGGTAGCTGAAAACTTGTCTTGATAGAAGTAAAAGCAAGATTAAAAAAAAAAAGAGACAAGCCGAGCATTAATTGCAGTATTAGGTGTGACCTTATGAATAGGTTCCGAGATCCAGAAATGGGAATGTGAGCATTGAATGAAAGAAAAAGAACAATTAAGTCAAACAAATTTACTGAACAACTGAAACAGTTCTAATTACTGTGCATTCTATCAAAAAAGTACAAAATACATGAACCCAAGTTGAATTGCATTCTGCTTGAATTGCTTTGGCAGGGACAGACCTTTAGTAGTTAACTCAGGTTGGGGTTCTGGACAGGTCAGCTGTGTCTATCTGTAGTAGTGAGGCTTTGTAGCTTTATTTTGGCTAGGCGACTTCCTGTGTTCTGAAGCTTGAGGGTGCCGCTGGCTGGGCTCCATGGTAGGGTTTGTCTGATAATTGGGCTATTTGGCCAAGCAAGGCCACTGCATGCACTTTGAGGTCAAGATGGTAGGGTGCTACTGACGGGGTGGATCTATTGGCCTGGCTCTGTTTTGTTTTGTTTGTTTGTTTTAACGTTTCATTTATTTTTGAGAGAGAGAGGGAGACAGAGCATGAGCGGGGGAGGAACAGAGAGAGAGGGTGACCCAGAATCTGAAGCAGGCTCCAGGCTCTGACCTGTCAGCACAGAGCCTGACACGGGGCTTGAACCCAGGAACCCAGGAACCATGAGATCATGACCTGAGTGGAAGTTGGACGCTTAACCCACTGAGCCATCCAGGCGCCCCTGGGCTCTGCTTTTAAACAGAGCCACAGAGTGGGCTCCCTGATCAGGTGAAGTTGCTGGCTGTTCTTTGCAGGCAGGTGGGGCCACTAGCTACCTTCTGCAGTCGCCTGTGGTCTGGCAAGTTGACAGGCTGTGTTACCTGGCAGGGAGATACCACTGGTTGCTCTCCATGATTCGTCAGGGCTATGGTCCAAGATCTACAGTCACACTTGTTTGAGTGGAGTCTCAGACTGTGCTCCCTAACCTAATGGTGCTACTGGCCAGATTCTCTGTTCTGGCCGGCTCCACAAAGGGTTTTACGATTGGATGGGACCTTAGGCCATGCTTTGTGGTTGGGTCGGGCTGCAAACTATGCCCTGAAGTGAGGGCTGCAGCTGGGTTTCATGATCGGGTGGGCCACTGGCTGTGCTCTCCTCTTGGGCAAGTTCATTGGCTGGGCTTCCTGGTCAGGAGGGGGTTCCAGCTGTTATCCTACAGTTCCTGGGGCTAAAGGCCTTCTTCACAGTCGGGTGGCGTCCCTGTGCAGGGTCTGTTGTTGAGTCTGCAAGCTGTGCTCAGTGATGGGTAGGAGTAACTGGGTAGGCTTTCTGCTTGGATGAGGCTGCAAGCCAAGTGTTCAATAATCCTGTGAGGTGGTAGGCTGGGTGTCCCTACTGTATAGGGTTGTAGGCTGGTATCCACGACTGCCAGAGTCACTGTCAGCTCTCTGGCTAAGTGAGGCCACAGGCTGTTCTGACCAGTTGGTCATGGCTGCTGGATTTTCTCCCGGACCATGTGGGGCTATAAAATGTGTTCATTGGCTGCCTACATTCTCTGATCAGGTCTCCTGATCAGCTGGTGGGTGGGGTCTGCCCGAATGTGCTTCTGTGCTGAAGCAGGGCTAGAACAGCCTCCGTGGCTAGTATGGCCCATCGGCTGGGGACCTGAATCAGGAAGAACTGCCAACTAAGCTCTTTGGCCAGTCGGAGCCACAGATTTGGATCTGCAGATGGTAGGGCCTCTGGCTGAGATCTGCTTGGGTGACGCTGCAATTGAGGCTATAGAATGAGCTATGCAGCTGCCCAGGTTCTCTGGCCAGGCTTCCTGTTTGGACAGGACTAGAGGCTAAACTCAGCAGTTAGGCAGGACTTTAAATTTTCTTCCCCGCCTTGGCAGGGACCGATGAATTTAAAGCAGCCTTTATAACCATGCTCCATAAAGTAAAGGTAAACTCCATTCCAGTGATCAGAAAAAATAGAAATTTTGACAGGGAAAAAGAAACATGTGAAATAAACAGAACTGAAGAAGCAATATTTGGAAAAAAAAAAAATCATTGGACTTTTAACAAAATGAAAATAAGAGAAAAATAAGTCTGCTAATTTGAACATAGATCTACAGAAATTATGTATTCTGAAGAACAGAAAGAACAAGAAAGAAATGTCAGAGATTTATGCGATGATATTAAAATGTGTCATATTTGTATCATTGGAAGCTAAAAGTGGAAGGGATAGAGATGTGTTCAAAAAAATCATTTGAGGAAATAATAACCGAAGCTTCCGAGAGTTGAAGCTCAGCAAATCCCAAATATGATGATATCAAAGAAAACCTGGCGTGCCTGGATGGTTCAGTCGGTTAAGTGTCCGACTTCAGCTCAGGTGATGATCTTACAGTTCCTGTGTTCAAGACCGACATAGGGCTCTTTGCTGTTGGAGCAAAGCCCCCTTGGGATCCTCTGTCTCCCTCTCTCTCTGCCCCTCCCCTGCTCTCATGTGTGTGCATGCTCTCTCTCTCTCAAGAATAAAAAATCATCAAAAGAAAAAAAAAAAAGAAAACATTGTCCAGGTACATCATCATCAACACTAACAACTTGAAAGCAGCCAGAAAAAATAAATGATGCCTTATGTATAGGAAAATGATCATTCCAAATAGACTGATATTAAGTATGTACATTATAAACCCTAAAGCAACCACCAAAAATAACACAAAGATAAAATGTTAAAAAAAATCTAGTAGGTAAATTTAAAATGGAATACTAAAAATGTTCAAATAATGCAAAAGCACACATGACAGAAGGAACAATTTTTTTTTTACAATAACAGAGGAGACAAGGATTTTAAAAATGATAGAATTTAACAACTGTTAACAATTTAACAATGTGAAGAATTTTATCTAATGCCAGTGGCTTAAAAATACCAATGCAAAGACATAGGTTGTCGTATTTAGTACCAAGGAACTAACTACATGCTATACTTTAAATATGTAATATAGCTAGGATAATAGTAAAAGTTTGTAAAGGATGCAATATGCACACATTGATTAAAAGACAAGCAGAAAGACTATATTAATGAGAAAAAGCCGATTTTTACAACAAGTACTATTTTGTAAGATAAAGAGGAACATTATATAATGACAAGAGAAGAAGCTATAACGATGCAAATATGTGTGCACTTAATAACAGAGCTTCCAAGTAAATGAAACAAAAAAATGATGGATTAGAAAGGAGAAATAGGCAAATTTACAATTATAATTGGAGACTTCAACATTTATTTTCTGTAATTAATAGAACAAGTAGATAGAAAATCAGCGAGGGTATAGAATTACTAAATGATGTTATTAAATTACATGGCACAATTAATATTTATAGAATTCCCCATCAGCAATAACAGAACACACATTCTTTTCAAATGCACAAGGATAATTTTCTAAGATACTCTATTTTCTGGCCTAAAAACAAATTATCAAATGTAAAAGAATAGAAATCATTAAAAATATGTTCTCTAATTATAAAGGAATTAAACTATAATTGAACCCCTCCCAAAAAAGCTAGAAAGTCTTCAAAGATTTGCAAATTTGAAAAAGCCCCACATTTCTGTGACATCCCTATTCAAAAGAAGAAATCACAAAAGAAAACAGAAAATGTTTTGAATTAAACAAATATAATGCAACTCATAAACATTTGTGGAATGCTGCTAAAGTAGTGGAAAAAAGTAACAGAGGGCAAAAATGTAGAGGCAGAGAAAAGTATTAGTATTAGTAGTAAAGTTTAAAGCACTACATGTTTTTATTGGAAAAGAAGAAAAACCTCAAAATAATCTAAGCTTCTACCTTAAGACACTAGAAATAGAAAAGCAAATTAAATATGCAGCAAGTAAGAGGAAGCTGAAATCCACGAAGTTGAAAACACAAAAGTAATGAATAAAATTGAGGAAGTCAAGATTATTCTTTGGGTAGACTAATAAAGGTTTTGTTTTGGTTTTTTTAATGTTTATTTTTGAGAGAGAGAGAGTACCAGCCAGGGAGGGGCAGAGAGAGAGGGGGAGAGAGAATCTGAAACAGGCTCTGTGTTGACAGTAGAGAGCCCTATGTGGGGCTCGAACTCATGAACCGCGACATCACAACCTGAGCTGAAGTCAGACGCTCAACCATCTGAGTCACCCAGGCGCCGCAAAATTTGGTTTTTTTAGTTTGACAAGTCTGTATGTTAAGCTATGCTCACAAGTGTAGCTACCACCTGTCACCTTACAAGACTATTACAATATCACTGACTATATTGCCTATGCTGTATCTTTCATCCCCATGACTTATTAAACCTATAGTTAGCCAGACCAAGAAAAAAAAAATGGAAAGAAGAAACAAATTATCAATATCCAGAATACAAGATGTATTTACAAAACACTATAGATAGACATTAAAGGTTAATGATGGAATACAATGAACAACTGTATGCCCAGTAGTTTGACAGCTTAGATGAAATGTAATGATTCTTGAATAATAAACTACTAAATAGTTCGTGATTAAATACTTGAGTACCACAACTGCTCAAAAAGAAATAGATAACCTAAATAGGTAGTTATCAATTAAACAAATTAAGTTCATATTAAAAATAGTAAACAGGGCATCTGGGTGGCTCAGTAAGTTAAGCCTCTGACTTTGGCTAGGTCATGATCTCGCAGTCCATGAGTTCAAGCCCCACATCGGGCTGTGTGTTTACAGCTTTGGATTCTGTGTGTGTGTCTCTCTCTCTGCTCTTCTCTCTCTCTGCTCTTCCCCCACTCATGCTCTGTCTCTCTTTCAAAAATAAATAAACATTAAAAATATTTTAAAAAATGAAAATATTAAACAATAAAACTTTTGACAAAGATGGTTTTATTAGAAAATTCCACAAAACATTTAAGGAAGAAACAATGCCAATTCTATGTAATCTTTTCCATAAAATGAGAAGAGCCGCCACTTCCCAACTTAACATCAAAATCAGTAAAGGGCATTACAAGAAAAGAAGTCAATAGAGCAATATCCTTCATGGATAGATGCAAAAAGAGATGCAAAAATACTCAACTGCATATGAGTAAATTGATCCAGGAACATATTTAATGAAAAACAAAAGGACCAGATTGAGTTTATTCTGGAATGCAATGCCAGCTTGAAATTTGGAATACAATATAATGTAATTTACCTAACTAATCAGTTAAAGGAGAATACTCATAAGACAATCTAGATCAGTGTAAATATACAAAGGATTTGACAAAATTAAAAGTCCATTCATAATAAAACCCTCAACTGGCTACATATACACAGGCACTTCCTTAATATGATAAAGATCATCTACAAAAAATAAAAACTATGGCTAATATCATACTTAATGTTGGAAAACTGAATGCTTTCCACCTATTTTTGGAAACAAGGTCAGGATTTCTACTCTTACTGCTTTTACTCAATATTGTACTAAATAAATCCTTGCCAGTACAGTAATCCAGGAAAAAGAAATAGAAATTATGTATGTTTGGAAGATACTTGTTACACAGCAATAGATAACTAATTCAGGGGGTTTCATAATTTGCAAGGATATATAGTAAATACTTTGTAGCTAGGGATTTCTATCATAAAACGATGGGTTGTTATCCTTGAGTGATTTTATGTGGGGAGTAAAATGATCACTTTGCTTTACACAAAGGTACCGGGTGCTGTGTCCAATGGAGTTGGGTGGTGGGAGAGAGAAAGGTAAAACACACACACAAAGAATTCATTTGTAAGGCTTATGTTCCAAATCCAAATGGGAGAAGAAGGAATTACAGCCTAAACTAAGACGGTTGTAGTAAAGACAGAAAATGGAGAGAGGAATTGAATAAGCCATGTTGTTTAATTGGATGTAGGGGTGAAGGAGACGGATAACACAGTTATCCAGTGATAACTCCAGGATCTTGAGCAATTGAGTAATTTTTCTCAAGATAGGGAACCCTGATAGAAAAGCTGGCTTAAGGGTAGGAGAGATGATGGATTCAGGTTTGCGCGTATGTAGCAGAAACAGCTTATTATCTACTAAAGATCTGTTCTTCTCTTTTGGCCTACTAACTGAATCCCAATTCTTAGCTGAGCATTTTGCCTTTTGGAATAAAGACTAGATACTTCAATTTTACTTGGATCAGATGTAGCCATGTGACTAGCTTTTGGCCAATGAGATGACATCCCAAGGGTTGAACAGTAGAGCTAGTTAAAAAAGGAAGAGGCATTCCAGCTTTATCCCCTTTGGTTGTCTGAAATGAGGCCATTGTGACTGAAGTTCCAGCTAGTGCTAGTATGATTGTGGGGGAAGGAAGAAGAAGCCTGGATTCCTGATAAATCCAGAACTTCCACGCCAGTTTGGAACCATGTAACCCTAGATTTATTTTTCATTGCAGAGAGTTAAATGTTCATGTGTTTTAGATATTGTTCTTTTGGGTTTTCTTCTATATGAATTTAAAATGGATCCTAACTAATAAAGCACATGATTCAAATATAAAGTCCTCATCTCTATATAGACTATGGGTTTGAAGAGAGAACATTGTTTCCAAATATAAATAATGGCAAAAAATTCAATCTTTAACGTGGGAAGAAGCACTATAGTAATATCTGGGAAAACATGGAAAAGTATCTTATATCCAGATATCTGCCATGTATAATATCCTTTCCCGAAATAGTTGCCAATACTCCCAAACATTTCCCAAACTCACTATTTATTTGCAAACAAATTTTCTCCCAAAATGGTTCATGGGTTTTTGTCTCTTCTGTGTCTTCTGTCTCCACCATCCCAAAATCTCATACGAATTCTTTTTCTCTGGTTAGATTTTCTGTTACACAATGTAAAATAATCTTTGGTCCAACTTTGGTTCTTTCTTGTTCTTTCTCTCTTTATTTTAATTAGACTGAAAGAATTCCTAAGACAAAAGCAAGCTGATTCAGATTCTTCTTTAGAACTACACGATGGAAGAGTTAGAGTAATATGTGGAATATGCTTATATTAATATTTCTGGACTTTATTCAGACAGATTGAGGGTAGGATATTTTTGAGCCATCTAAGTAAAGATGTTTAGTGGACACATCTATGTAAGAGTCTGAAGCTCAGAGTGGAATTTTAGGGTAGATATATGAATTTAAGATTTGTTAATATAGTCACAGTAATTGAAACCATGGTGATTGATGAGATTTCTTAAGTTAGGAATGTGAAGTCAAAAGAAAAAAAAAAATGCCTGAGACCAGAGATGCCTGGGTGGCTTAATTGGTTAAGCGTCCGACTTCAGCTCAGGTCATGATCTTGCAGTTCATGAGTTGAGTCCTGCATTGGGCCTGGAGCCTGCTTTGGATTCTGTGCCTCCCTCTGTCTTGGCCCCTCCCCAACTCACGCTGTCTCTCTCTCTCTCTCTCAAAAATAAATAAACATTAAAAAAATTAAAAAAAAAAAAAGTGCCTGAGACCAAATGCTGAGTTAAATGTTCTTCATTTAATTCCTGAGCAGAGGTCAATGAACTGGCAAAAGAACTGAGAAATCTCAGGATATGTATCTGTTCCAAATTAGTTTCCACTTATGCAGACCAGTTCAGAAAACGGTTTCCACTGGCTATATTGCTGGACTGGTGAATATGAATTTCCCAAGATGGCAAAAGGAGATATACCTAACAGTCGATGTATTGAATGATTATGAGCTTATGGTGATTTTATGGGCAGAATGTTGCATGGAATTGGTAGATTTCAGTTCACCATCTGAAAGAGCAGTTGAATGAAGTGAATCACATAACATAATTCATGTTGATCCAATTAAGCCTCCTTCCTGATTGAAAAAGGTTAGGCTCAGTTCTGAAGGGCTAGGTTCTGAAGGTAAAGGCTAGCATCTCAAAGGACTTGCGTAGCGCAGCTGTAACACAGGTTTTATTCAGGGTCTAAAATTCAAACGTAACGCTGCCTGCTATGGAAGTTTTATTAAAGCCATTCTGATAGTCTCGAACTATTAACATATTTGGAAGATAAACTTCCATATATTGACTTATTTTGCCAATGTTTCTCATATAATGAGAACTTAAAAAGAAAAAATCCTGATATCTGCAAGCTTATCATTTTGCTTTGTTTTTCACATAAAATCATTTACAACAAAATGCTACCATTATTTTTTACTTCTTACTTATTTAGATTCCAAGTAAATAGAAGTTTTTCCAGCAAAATCTGAGCAAATCAGTTGTTTCCATCTGTTTAAGTTTACTTAGGTCATCTAAATGTCTTCTTCCTAAAAGATTAGAAATATGAATAAGGCATAAAACATTTAGATATTCAGATATACCTCTTTGAAAATTATTCTTTTCTCCTATTTATAATGTCTAATTTTCAGTAATAAATTGCAACACGTGCTTAATTATTTTGTAATTATTTAAATCATTAAATATTTATTAACAAGTAAATTTTGACTAGGAAGTACACTTGATTTTCTTATAAAAGAAAAACTGGAACAGTAACATTTATTTCTTCTTGCTCAGAAGCTACTACATTGAATCACTATTATCTACTTCTAGTTGAGCACTGCCTCATCATTCTCTTTGATGCATGACTTCCCTCATTTCAAGGAGCTCTTTTAAATGCTTCTTTACATCATAAATTTATTTATATTAAGGTTTTTAAAAGGGCTACAGTTTTAGCCTCATCTTAACTGAAGCTTTAACCATCTGAATTATATCAGTTTTCAGTGAGCATTATCTATTTTAATGAAATACTCTTCTATCTGTCTCAAATATTAGCCTTCATTTATAACTAGAAATGCAGAACTAGGGGAAAAAATGCCCCTGTTCCATCCTATGGTACATTATTAGTTTATGTAGATAAAATTTCAAGAATTGAAGAATTAAAATATCTCTTTCGTATAGTAGTACAAATTATTTTTTAAATAAAAAAATAAACACAGTAACACGTTGTAAGGATAATTATACCATTCAAAAATTGATTGGGAAAAATAACTTCTGAAACATCATTCAGAGCATATGTCTATTTCCCCCCTCTGATTCCCATTTCAAAAGGAGCAAAGTTTGAGATTCTGATTCTGAGTGGCAATTTAACTCTGCTACTTATTAGTTGGGTGATCTTGAGCAAAATATTTCATTTTTTTCATGCATCACCTTCATCATCTGTGAAGTGAGAATGTAATAGGGCCTGATTCACAACGTAGTTATGATGGATGTTTACATGAATTGATAACCATAACCACTGAAAATACTGTTCGACACAAAGGAAATGCTATATATATATATATATATATATATATATATATTTTTTTTTTTTTTTTTAAATAAAATGTACTATCAGTTATTTCCAAACACCTACCTTCAGATAAGCTTTGGTCCATTTTGAAGTTTAGTCCACTTTACGGCCAAAAGGAGACACAGTAAAATACAGGGAGACTTATAAAAAACAAAATTCATTCACTTGATAGAATTCTTTATTATGAAATGATATGTTTGTTTATACTATTTTGGTTTATACTATATATCCTTTTTACAAAATATTAAACCAGTAGATGATCATTATTGTCGTTATAGTCACTATGTATGCATTTAATATCTAGAGAAAAAGCAGTGTTACAAATTTTTTTTATTTTTATTAAAAATTTTTTTTGTTTACCTTTATTTATTTTTGAGACAGAGAGAGAGACAGAGCATGAGCAGGGGAGGGGCAGAGAGAGAGGGAGACACAGAATCCGAAGCAAGCTTCAGGCTCCAAGCTGTCAGCACAGAGCCTGATGGGGGGCTCAAACCATAAACCATGAGATCATGACCTGAGCCGAAGTTGGATGCTCAACCGACTGAGACACCCAGGTGCCCCAGCAGTGTTACAAAATTTAAACTACTTTAGCCAAAGTGTTTGGAATTTTATTATTCCATGAACTGAAAAGTTCGTAAACCACTGACTCAGAAAATGTACCCCAATCTATATTTCTCTAGGGCTATTCATTTGCAAAGCAGCTAGGATGTAGTAGAAATACTCTGCGTATAAAATGAGAAGACCTGAATTAAAATCCATTTCTGTTTATCACTTGTTTGTCACAATAAGCCAGCAGCTTTTCTTAATTCACATTTTCTTATCTTAAAAACGGTTAAAATGGTATTTCTGCTTTCAAAGTGTAACTAGTACAAAACTTGACATTGTAACAAAAACACCTATAAAACTGTACAAAACGCATGAGTCAACTATTTTCAGGCATTGGATAAGAGGCGCTTTGGGTCAGTGATCCCTGAGGAATGAAAAACAAATGGTGTGAGCCTCAAGATTGCCCAAGAATTGACTTGCTTCCAAGGAAATGGAGGCAAACCTAAGTAAAAGTCTTGCTTAACTAAGGAGATGAGTCTGGGTTTGCAAGGTATTGAGGCAGCAGGAATTTGTAGGATAAAATAAATATCCGCGAAAGAGGAACTGTTGAGGGGAAGGTTACCTATAAGTGCACATGAATTTAATTCTTCCTTGGCAAATGGATAGGCTGAAAAATCAACAGGCAAAGCTCTTTGATTCCTAGCAGAGAAGGGGTCCTGTGGGGAGAACACTGAATACTGAGAGGCCAGCAGAGCTGGGGGACACTGGAGTTACAGTTCACCAGAGTAGAAAGTAATTATTCAGCACACTGGCCATCAGTTGAGACCCTTAAAAGACCATTTTTTAAAAGTTTATTTATTTTTGAGGGAGAGAGAGAGAGAGAGTGAGTGAGCAAGCAGGTGAAGGTCAGAGAGAGAGGGGGACAGAGGATCTGAAGTGGGCTCTCTGATGACAACAGAGAGCCTGATGTGGGGCTCAAACTCACGAACCATGAGATCATGACCTGAACCAAAGTTGGACACTTAATTGACTGAGCCACCCAGGTGCTCCAAGACCTTATTTTTTAGTAAAGATCACATCCAAGAGTAAGGGCAGAGCCATAGGACTAAGTTCAAAAAATAAAACAGGTATGCATTAACAACAAACGAATCCAAGTCTGACAGGGCCAAAATTATCCACCAGCAATTTATCTGTCAAAACAATATTCAACAACGTTTTAACAAATTTGGTATTATCCAGATGCCCTACAGCTATTATATGCAATGTCCAGCTTACAGTACAGCGTTACTAAAAGTGCAAAGGCAAACACATATGGGTCAAAAGAAAAAGCAGTATATAGTATTAAACACTTGGATACTTCAATATTGTAATTCACACGAGAAAAATATAAAACAAAAAGCTGCTATTTTGGATATTTTCAAGGACTTAAATATGTGGTGATAATATATGATGGGAGAAATCATGAAAATGTGAAAAATTCAAAATGTAAGCTAAGATTATATAAAAGTTACATAAAATGTACGGGGAGAGCTTAATAGATTGTGAATGGGAGAAGAAAAATTCAGTGAACTTGAAATTGCATTGTTGGAAATTCTTTGATTCAAAGAACAGATAGAAAAAGCAAATTTAAAAATAAGCTTCATAAGTCCTGAGACAGTCTTGTTTAATATGGAGGTGTAATTAGAAACACAAAAAGGAAAAGACAGTGATTAGCTGCAATACATATTTGATTAATAATAACCACTCCTTTTTTATATTAAGGAGTTCAGCCAACTTTAAACCTCAAGGATAAATATAGAGAAAAATAAAAACAAGGGCATCATTTGAAAGTGCTGATGACCAAACATAAATAGAAAAATCTTAAAGCTGCAAAGTCAAAAAAAAAGACTCATTACACATAATAGAATAGCAATAAGGACTGTATTTTTACTATTAGAAACAAAGATAAAGACCAGACGACAATAGAGAAACATCTTTAAAAGTGCTAAAATGACAAAAAAAAAAAAAAAAGGATAAGCCATCAACCCAAAATTATATTAAAAAACAAAAGTGTTCATTAACAATGGTGAAATAAAATTTCAGATAACATAACCAAAAAGAATTCACAACCAGCGGACTCGCACTATGAGACATACTAATAGATGCAATTTAGTTTGAAGGAACTAATATATTGAAAAGGATGAAAAGATCTAGAAACTGTAAATATGTGGAAAATATACATACAAATAAATAAATGTATACATATATACACACACATCTTTAATTCTCTCATTTTTAAAAAAGCAGTGGGGTGCCTGGGTAGCTCAGTTGGTTAAGCGACTGACTTCAACTCAGGTCATAATCACATGGTTCGTGAGTTCGAGCCCTGTGTCGGGCTCTGTGCTGACAGCTTGGAGCCTGGAGCCTGCTTCAGATTCTGTGTCTCCCCTCTCTCTCTGAGACCCCTCCTCTGCTCATGCTCCCTCTCTCTCTCTCTCTCTCTCTCTAAAATAAATAAACATTAAAAAAATAAAAAAATAAAAAAAAAGCACTACACTATTTAAAACAAAATAGGTAATATTACATATAGTTATATATATCTATTAATATATACCGTTGTACACAGTTTCTTACATTCTTTATCTTGAATAGGTATTGAATTTTGTCAAATGATGTAATGGCATCAATTGATGTAATTATGTATTTCTTTAAAATTTTTTTAGGTTTATTTATTTTGAGAGAGACAGAGACAGCATGAGTGGGGGAGGGGCAGAGAGAGAGGGAGAGAAAGAATCCCAAGCCCGATGCAGAGCTCAAACCCACGAAGCGGCGACATCATGATCTGAGCTGAAGTCAAGAGTCAGACGTTTAACTGTCGGAGCCACCCAGGCACCCCAATTATGCATTTGTTTTAGACAGTAAATATGGTAGATTATAGTAATTGACTTTCAAAGATTGATCCCACCCTCCATTTTTAGAATAATTTTCACTTTGTCATGGTGTATTTCTCTTTTTGTATATTATTTGTATCTATATTTTAATATTTTGTTGAGGATTTTTGCATGCATAGTCACCAGGAGTCTTTATTTATTTATTTTGCAGCCATGTTCATGAGAGTCTTTAGTTTTGTTACTTTTGTGCTAATGTCTTTCTTTTTGACAGTATTGAAAAACTGGTCTCATAAAATGAGTTGAGATGTTTTCTCTTTTTATGTTTTTCTGGAAAAGATTTTGTAAAATTTTGGAGAACTCACCCGTGAAAACATCTGGACCCAGAACTTTGTTTTCAGAAACTTTTTTTAGCATGAATTCAATTTCTTTGATTACGAATTCAATTTTTGACCATGAATTCAGTAGTTACAGGCATATTCAGATTGCCTATTTCATCCTGGGTGAGGTTTTCTTTTCTTTTTTTCTTTTTTTTTTTTTCCAGTTTTTGGGTTTTGAGAAATCAGTCTATATCATTTAAGTTCTAGAATTCAACTCTAAGAAAATAAATAATCCCTTTACAAAATAGGAAAAGAGACTTGTACAGATTACTTACCAGAGGATATACAGATGGCAATAACGTTATGAAAAGATATTCAAGGGGCACCTGGGTGTCTCAGTTAGTTGAGCGTCAGACTTCGGCTCAGGTCATGATCTCACGGTTTGTGGGTTCAGGCCCTGCATCAGGCTGTGTGCTGGCAGCTCAGAGCCTGGAGCCTGCTTCGGTTTCTGTGCCTCCCTCTCTCTCTGCCCTCCCCTACTCGTGCTCTGTCTCTGTCTCTTAAAAATGAGTAAATATTAAAAAAATTTTGAAAAGATATTCAACATCATTAGCCATTAGAGAAATGCTAATTAAAATCATGATGAGCTAACATTACACAGATATTAGAATGGCTAAATTTTTTAAAACAAAAATACTCTAAAAAGTCAATATCATAAGGTTACATACTGTATTATTCCATTTATTTAATATTCTCAAAATGAATGACAAAATCATAGTGATGAACAGATCAGAATTTACCAAGGCTTTAGGTTGGGGAGAAAGTAAGTCTAAGAAGAGATAACTCTGTGTGTGTGTGGGCGGTGTGTGTGTGGGGGTTCTTTGAGATTATGAAGCAATTTGTTTCTCTCTCTCTCTCTCTCTCTCTCTCATCTATCTACTATCTATCCATACATCCACCTATCATAAGTTTTCTAGAGCTGTATATCAAATAAGATTACTTGTTTCAATATTGTACTGTGGTAATGTAAGAGGCTATCATTGAGGGAAGCTAGAGTCGGAGTAAATGGGGCTCAATGAAGTATTTTTGAACTTCATATGAATCTAATATTTAGAAGAGTCACTTAGAAATATAAAGCATACATAATAGATGAAAATCTGGTAAGTTCTGGTACTACATAACAGACGAAACAAACAAACAAATAAATAAATAAATGGCACATGGCCATGCCAAATGCTCCTCAAAGTCTATCGTTTACAAAATAGATCTAATCAGAGGAACCCTTTTGTGTAAACAAAAGTTTATCATAAAAATGAAATGAAGAACGAAAGAAACATCAGAACACTTTCCTTTTGGCCTCAAGAAAAGGGAAAACTAGCAAGCTATGGATGGGAAAAAGAACCTCAGGCAGTCTCTAGAAGCTGAGAGAGACCCTCTGTCAACATCCACCAAAGCACAGGAACCCTCAGCCCATATAGCAAGAAGTAAATTCTGCCAACAACTTGAATGGGGTCAGAAAAAGATCTAGGTTAGAGAAGCTTAGATCTCTGTTATAATTACCTTGAAGTCAACTGATTAGTAACATCCTTACTGATGTGATAGCCCATCACATACCCAGGCCTCTCCAACACTCGAGGGGACGGCATTATAAATGAGTGTGTACACTGACTTCTTTTTCACGTAGAAGAAATACCATACAGTTAATGTTTTTCTCTTTCTGACTTGTTTTATTTTACATAATGTCCTCAGGTGGTATATCCATCCATCCGTCCGTCCACCCATCCATATTATCACAAATGACAGAATTTCCTTATTTTTTAAGGCTGAGTTATATGTATATATATATATATATATATATATATATATGTATATACACACACACACATATGTATACATATATATACATATATATATATATATACACATAGAGAGAGAGAGACACACACAGAGAGACACAGATAGAGACAGAGAGAGAGGAAAAAATCCAGTGGATTTTTTTTTTTTTTGGTCTGGCATGTAACATAAAATGTTACAAATATTAGGGCTAAATGGTAGTGAACAATTTTTACTATAGGGGACATCTGCTTCACAGAGGCTTCTGTGCAGGAAGCATGGTCTTGGGCTCTCCCAAATCAGGAAGCCCATGCAGATATTGAGGGATCCTCCACAATTTGTTCAAAATATACACACATTTTCAATTTCAGTGAACATCAAATTTCATTCCAGATAAATTTCAACAATCCTCACTCCTATCCAGAATAGATGAGAGTATACTTTTCCCAGTAAAGAACTGAAAATCATCAATTTTTAAACTATTGCCCATGTGACAAAATTGAAAATTATCATCGAATGTTGCAATTTGGAGTTTTCTGGTTACTTATGAAGATTAACATCTTTAAATTTATTTTAAAATATTGAGCTTTCTAGTAATAAATTAGGCATATTTCTGTATTTATTTTTGTTTTGTAATTTTAGGGGCTATTTTCACTCTAGGAATGTTAAGTCTTTAATAGTGTGAATATTTTTGAAATCTATTTGATTCTTGCTGATCTCATCCAGTGTATTTTCTTTCCTTTAGTTTTGTATGATCTTAAAATTTGAGAGTGTGCATAGTATTTGTTGAAAAAAACCAAATCAATGATTAGAATGTGTTTATATGACATAGCCTAAGAGCGAGAAGATTCTACACTTCAGAGATACCAGGGGCTCAGTATCCACAGGTGATTATACCAATTGTAAATCCACCACTAGAACTAACATTTCTTTCTTTCTTTTTTTTTTTTTCCTGAAAGAGAGCACCAACAGGGGAGGGGCAGAGAGAGAGGGAGACAGAGAGAATCCTGAGCAGGCTCCATACTGTCAGCACAGAGACCGATGTAGGGCTCAAACCCATGAACCATGAGATCATGACCTGAGCCAAAATCAAGAGTCAGACACTTAACTGGCTGAGCCACCCAGTCCTGCTCCTAGGACTAACATTTCTTATAGTCCAGTTGACTGATATAAAACATATTGAATATCTCCTTGTAAAGTTAAAAATACACCTTTGCTGTACTACCATTAGGTTGATTAGAAACTATCCCTGAAGGAAGTGAGGACCTTTTTTTAGCCATATTCACATTTATTATCTCACTTAAGTGCTATGAACCTTCCTCCAGCATTCTACTTTTATATTCTGTGGTCAGTCAACAGTATTTGTGGAACAACTGCTTTTATTCTGGGCCCTGTTCTAAGTGTTGGAGATACAGCAGTGAACAAGGGGAGGCAGTCTACTTTCCCGGGATTTACATTCTATGGGATGAACCTGGTGAAAAGCAAAAAAATGGATGAATATATCATAGTTCAGATAGGTATAAGTACTATGAAGAATGATAAAGAAAAGAAGAGCCGAAGAGATGTGTGTGTGGCTACACAGAGTACAGAGTAGCCAGGGAGAGCCAGCTGAGAAGGTGATTTTTGGACAGAGACCTGAATCAAGTGTGGGGTGAGTCTTTGGAGGGAAGGCACTTGTAGGCAGAAAGAGTGGTGAGTGACAAGGTGCCAAGGCAGGGCCATGGATCCATGTGGAAGTTGGGTGGCTGCAGGATAAATTAAGGGATGGTTCTGGAACATAGGTAAGTGGCACTCTAGGTTTCCCAGGGCCTTATAGCCATGGTAAAGACTTGTTTGTACTCTGGGTGACTTGGGCAGCCATTGAAGGTTTTGAGAAATGAGTGAAATAATTTAACATGTTTCAAAGGATTGCTTCCCGGCTTTGTAGAGAAGAGGCTATGGAGGAAGGGAAGAGATAGAAGTACAGGGAAGGTTTAGGAGACTACTCCACCAGTCCAGACAAAATACGGCTGGGGCGCAGAGTGATTATATAATTCTAATATTTTAATTGAGAGGGCATAGTTTTCAGAAGCCAGTTGATTTCAGAAACACTCGTATTTCTATTTGGGCATATTGTGAAAATGCAAAGATTCTAGAAACACAATGAGTGGGTACCATGCTCAGTGCCACCAGTTAGCTGTGTAGTCATGAAAAACTTAATTTCTTTGTCTCGGTTTCTCCATGTCCAAAATGCATTACTGTAAGAACTAAGCTATTTATCTAAAGTAGTTCAGATAGTACCAAACATACAGAAAGTGCTATGTAAATGTTAAATTATTGCTATGTTCATTTCAGATAAGGCTCACAACAAAATTTCTAGAGAAATCGTTATGGCCAGATTGAATGGCTATTGATCTGTTACATTCTTATAAAAATATTTTTAGTTTTGTTCATCAGGGGACATTTACCAATGTCTAGAGACACTTTCAATTGTCATGATTTGGGAGTTGCTCCCTCCCCTCACCCTCCCTGCCCCCCCACTTCCTGCTAGATCATGCTTCTCACATCAGGTGGTTGGGGGCTTGGGATGCCAGCAAGTGTTCTAAAATGCACAGGACCACCCTCCACAAAAAAGACCTATCTATTCTAAAATGTCAGTAGTGCTATCCCCAAGTAAACCTGATGTAAATTCTGGAAACAGATTAGCACAAGCATTCAAACTTTTGTGTTTCCTCAAAAGGATTTCAGCTGGAAAGCTTTCACACTGTTCTACTTTTCTTCTTTTCTCCATGTGACAAGCACAAATACATCACTTTCTTCCTTTTCTTTATTCTTTAAATTTTTCTGTCTCTGAGAAGCTTATCCCCAATTACTGTGGTTTTTAAGATCACAACAGATTTCCTATTTTTAGTAAGTAAACTTGGCACCAGAATTAGAGAAAGTGCTTGGAACTTGAGTTCCTGCTACTTGAAGACTTTTCCATGGTATATTAGTACGTCCCAGTCTTTCTGATAAACCTTGAACTTTGTCATGGGGTTTGTTTCAGGTGCTTGTATACAGTCCTATTTAGAGTACATTTTAATGGACTATACCAGATAATTCATTTCATTTTGTATGCCTTTTACTTTCATAGAAAACCTCGTTGGATTACACAGTTGAATTTGTAGGAGAATGGACATAAACCTGGATCAATATCAGACAGGTACCTTGAACAACACTGTAATCTGAAATGCACGTGAGGCAGCCTAGCTGCCCTACTATGGTGCTCAAGGATGTTTTCTCAGTAAAGGACATGAAAAAGAGTCGGAACCCTCTTCCTGGGGCTGCTTTAATTACTTCTCCTTTTTTCTTAGTTATAGCGATATATGTTTTTAAGACTCTTATAAGTATCAGATTGTTTGCAAACATTAGTTACCTGTTGGTGTCATCTGTGTATTATCTATGGACCTAGGTTACTGGCAATCACAGAATACTAAGGTTTAGGAAACTCTTTGCTTCCTATTTAGGTAGTGACTTTCAGTTTGCTCTTTTATTTCTTAAAAGGGGAGCATTCTAACATAAAACTATGAAACGATCCAGCTGGGTTGGCCTTATGCTGTGGGGTAGTTTTTTACTGGAACTTCCATTACGAGCTTCAAGGACAAATAGCTGTCAGTGGTGGGCTGGGTCTGGCTCTAAACTCTTGGCAAGAGCTGACTGTGTACATTCCTTCCTCTCTTAGTGATGTCCTATGGACAGCTTATAACTGGATGCGGTAGGAGAATTTACACCATTGACATTGACACATGCTACAGAACTGGACTTTCTCCTCCAGGGCACCTGCTGTTAGTCTTATCCTCCAAGAGGTCCAACTTGTTCTTATTTTATTAGAAACCAGCATAAGGGCTACACAAGTTTCCCCATGGTTTCAGGGCAAGAGTGTCTGGGAACAGTTTAGTCAAGCTTGGAGTTATAGTTAGTTTTAACGTGGGTCCTCCTATTTTCCAGGAGGACCATATTTCTTCCAGCTCATAAGACCCACTGAGATCCTAGGACAGTCAAGGTGAATTAAGCAATTTTTTTTTTTTTTTTTTTTAGTTTCCCTCATCTTTCAAGATACTGCTAACTTTTCCAGCACTATCTATTCATGTCTTCCTTGCTAAGTGGTTTTCATCAGCTAGGTGTTTCTGGCAGGTTGATATCCATCGATACATCTCAGAGTAAATATTGTATTTACCCATTTTGCTTGTTTTGGGACCTTTGAAAAATAATGATGGGGTGATTTTGTTACTGCTGTCAGCATTTACTGAAATAGCTGGGCTGCAGTTTGAATTTGGAGTTACCAATTTTTCAATAATTATATGTTAGTATTTAATTCTGTAGATTTCAAAAACAAAGACTTGAAATTTTATGTCATATCTGCTATTGAATGTATCTTTGAAAGGATCTTTCCTCTGGATTTCTGCTCCACGTTGTTCTCATCTGTTCTATCAGCTAGGCTATAATTTATGGTAGATGATTTCATTCAAGGGTATATGTCTTCTGCCAGCATGTTTGGTGACAAGAGGGTTATTTCATAAACAAAGCAGTTCGTATTCCAAATACATGTTTTACAGCGTCGCATTTATGTGAAACCATTTGGAACTCATGTATTACAAGCTATATAAGACTATTTAGGACTCATGGATCAGTTAGGCTGGTGGCCAGGTAGAGATTCTCAAATTCTAGTGCCATCCCCAAATCCCATATTTTGATGCTGCTTTCATTAGGAAAATATTTCGGGTTTTCAGATCTTAGTGAAATGCATGTTTATACATAAATCACATAAATGTGAAAAAAACTCTATGAAATCAGAACAGATAACATAATGATTCCCCAAGTTCCTAAGCATGAGACTGCCTTCTTATCATTTGAATTTTCTCTATAGATATCTCCTTTATAAAAACCCATAGTAACAACATTTAGGCGCTTCTCATTCAGTAACATCTTGTTCTTAACTGGAGGCTTCAAGAGGTTTGATTTTTTACCTTTTACTCTGTATTCTCTACTTCCAGTGCCTCAATCGTATCAACTCCCTGTGGTTGCCTCTGCCCACAGTGGCATAGCTGGCATTAAGAACTTGTCCTCTTCCTATGAAAGGCCCCACTTGTCTCTGGGCAATAGCTGACAGCAGGCTGCTCAGGTCTTCCAAGATGGGAGCCACAATGAGGCTGCTGTCATTGCGATGTTTGTGTCTATACAATGGGCAAGCTAACTTTTCTTCATTATAACATGAATATCCCTTTATGTCACTTAAGCTCTTCATAAACTTTGTCCTTTTAAAAAATTTATTTTGCAAGAGACAGAGAGAGCGAGCAGGGGAGGGGCAGAGAGAGAGAGAGAGAGAGAGAGAAAGAGAACCCCAAGTAGGCTCCACACTGTGAGCTTGGACCCCAATGCGGGGCTCAAACCCACAAACTTCAACATCATGATCATCCCATATCACCCATGATATCCCCATGATATCCCATACTATATGCTTTTTTATGATTTTTTGAAAAAGAGTATTAGGAATTTTGTCTAAAGTTGTTTTATATAGTTGTTACATTGTGGCTTAATAAATGATGACAAATTATGATAGATCATGCTGACATAATATTTATCTGCCTTGGGTTTTTTCTTTTTCTTTTAAAATATTTTAATTACCCCAAAAGCATAAGAAATAAAGCATAAGAGCTGGACATTTAACTGACTGAGCCACCCAGGTGCCCCAAACTTTGTCCTTTATAACACTTTAAAGCATTTGTAAATACAGAGTAATAAATGTTCAATGCAAACAACTTGGCAGAAGTAGAAAAACAAAGAAAAATTGATACACAAAACCCTCTACTCTTAACACTTTGGTGCATATATTTCCAGTATTTTCCCATGTCACGTTTTTTCATATCTTTTATTTTTCACTTACTCTATAATGAACATTTTCCATGTGCTTGTGTACTTTTCTCACTATCATTAATTCTTTAAAGGTTTTTATTTTAATTCCAGTGTAGTTAGCACACAGTGTTCTATTAGGTTCGGGTATACAGTATAGTGATTCAACAATTCTATATACTCCTCGGTGCTCACCGTGTATTCTCACTATGATTATTTTTAATGTCTGACTAGTAGCGTAGTACCAATTGAATATTTTACCATAACTTTATCAATGATCATGTGTTGGAATTTGATTTTTTTTTTTTTTAATAAAAGTGTGATGATTATCCTGGTACCTATACTTGTTTAGAAAGTTGCCTTGAAATTATATTGCTGAGCTGGATGAAAACTATTAAAATTTTGAGACATTTAAGATATTCTTCCAAATTGTACTCGACACAGGGTGTTGGAATATACACTCCTCAGCGATACACAAAGGTGCCAACTTCCACCCACGTTGGCTACTCAATAGAATACTCAAAGAATGATAGTTCTTCATGAATTGCTTCCCACAAAGAAGAAACTTAAATTTTTCCACTATGGTTGCAATAAAATACTGGCACATAATTCTCTCTGCATTTAGGTTGGAAGCCTAGGGACACGGTGCTTTTATTTTAACAAGGAACGCAGGGTGAATGTTTCCAAGAAATGGCCTTCTTGCTAAGTATGCAAAGATCCTCACATTTTGGTGAGTGTGTGTGTGTGTGTGTGTTTTTCCCTCCCATACTATGTGCTATTTTATGATTTTTTTGAAAAATAGTATTGGGGGGCACCTGGGTGGCCCAGTCGGTTAAGTGTCTGACTTCAGCTCAGGCCATGATTTCACAGTCCGTGAGTTCGAGCTCCGCATCGGGCTCTGTGCTGACAGCTCAGAGCCTGGAGCCTGCTTCAGATTCTGTGTCTCCCTCTTGCTCTGCCCGTTCCCTGTTCATACTCTGCCACTCTCTGTCTCGAAAATAAATAAAAACATTAAAAAAAAAGAAAAAAAAGAAAAATAGTATTAGGAATTTTGGCTAAT